>NC_080424.1:12685737-12875737 GCF_029873635.1 Malania oleifera
TATTTTTGTAAAAGATCACAATGACACACATCAGTGTAACCCCATTCGGTGAAGGACACTCGTCCACTAGACCACCAATTTTTTGCGGTGTAAATTACACCTACTGGAAACGAAGGATGAGTATATATCTTTTAAATGTTGATTGGAAAGTGTGGAGAACAGTCTCTAAAGGAAATCATGTTCCTATGAAAGTAGTTGATAAAGTAAATGTACCTAAGACTGAAGATGAGTATACCGATGATGATTGGAAATCTATTCAAATAAATGTTACTGCTATAAACCTTCTATACCGTGCACTAGACGTTAATGAGTTTAGTAGGGTGATGGCCTATAAAACTGTTAAAGAGATATGGGAAAAATTAGAAGTAACATATGAAGACACTAAGGAAGTAAAAGATAGTAGGATAGATATGCTTACTAGTGAATATGAGGCATTTAAAATGACTGTTGATGAGTCTATTCAATCCATGTACACTAGATTCACACACATCACGAATTCATTAAATGCTCTTGGTAAATCTTACCCTACTTATAAGTTGATAAGGAAAATTCTTAGGGGACTGCCGCCAGTTTGGGAAGCTAAAGCTACTGCTATAACTGAAGGAAGGAATCTGAAAGAGATGTCGGTTGATGAACTAATCGGATCGCTCATCACTTAAAAGCTAGCAATAAATTAGAGGAAAAATGAACAGAATAAAGCAAAAAGAGTTATAGCTCTTAAGGCATTTTCTAGCAGCTCTAGTGAAGGGAGTGACTCAGAATCAGAAGATGACATGGCCTTATTGACTAAGAAATTTAGAAAATCTTGAAGAAGAATAAGAAGTTTGATAGAAAATTCCAGAACTCGAAATCAGAAAGGGGAGAGTCAAGCAAGAAGAAATAGAAGGATGATCCGCCAACTTGCTACAACTACAGAGAGGTTGTGTGAATTACGGTGTTATCCCAAAAGGAGGGTGAATTGGGTATTTTTAAAAGATTATGACCTTTAAGATTTAATTTCGAAAAATCTTCAATTACAAACTTTCAAGTTACCTAAAAACTAGGTTAATGTTTCATAATTAATCAATCTAATATGTGTCTTTGTCAAGCATACACTTTTACCCAATTACTCACAGATGTAATAAGTGTTCAACACATACAAAATGCACAAGTAATTTAAAAACACTACGGAAATTAAAAAGGAGTTAAGGGTAAGACAGATGCAAACATGATTTTACAAGGTTTAGCCAACCCAGCCTACGTTCTCGCCTTAAGCAACCCACTCAAGGATTCCACTAAATCCCTGCTCCTTTGACCGGGACAAAGCTTCCCTTACAATTCGCTACTTACAAGAGGTACAACTTCCTCCTACTCTGCTACTTACAAGAGATACAACTTTCTCCTCAAACCCGGTTCACAGCCCAAACCGTGATTACAATATAGAAGTTACAATTTCTGCAAATACTCAATATTGCTTCTAACCAAGTTAGTGAGTACAATAGAAAATCCTAACACATATTCATATGATAAAACTTGAAGCACAATATAAATGTAATGATGTAATCATTATATGAATGATATGCTCCACAAAATTACCATTTAATCAATATCTCCCAAAAAATGATTTTTTAAAAATAACAACTTTGGAGATCTTAGGGTTTAATTTCAAATAACTTTAATCAAGATTTGACAACAAGATCCTTTAAAATAATATTAAATAATGCTCGAATTTATATTCCTGCTATCAAACACTTTGTTAATATCGAATCTTTGAATAAATATGACTTTGAATATTTTGCAAAGATTTAAACAATACTTTAAAAATATTCCTCAAAAATATGTTTCAAGAAGCTCTTAGAATTTCCAATCAAATACCCAAATAAAAAATCTTTGAACAAAAAATAGTTTTAAAATATCTCAAAGATTTAGTTATTTCAAAAATAACTTTCTCAACTATTTATTCAATCAATCTATATACAACATCGAAATATTGATTTATGCTCCCAAGAAATATATTAAAATAATGAATGTGGGAAGCAAAAAATCAGATTTAAATGCTCAAAATACTCAAACATCAATACCACCGTTGATTTCAGAATATGTGCGCGAATATCGTTACGATCAACGTAGCAAATGCCCAAAAACATATGTGAATTAGTTGGAGTGTAGGCAATAGTTCAGTAGTATGTTCAAGTCTCTCAATCTTATGCTAAAAGTGAGGCACTAGCGTTTAGAGGTTGTTTTTATATGTAATCTCGGTCTTAGGTTAAGTCTTGTCCATTGGATCAATTAGATTAGGTAAATAAGTTGCGTGTTTTCTTGCTAAAGTTCAAAATTTTAAAGTTTCCGCAGGTTCAGTCGACTGAGCCCTTGGGTTCAGTATTCTGAAGTTCCTTAAAGCACTGAAAAATATGGTATGGATACAGGGTCAGACGACTGAACAGTAGGATCAGTCTTCTCAAGTTTCAGCTCAGACGACTGAACTGAGGGTTCAGTCTTTTGAGGGTGTTCTGCCTGTTCTATGTTTCAACAATTAATTCTTCAAATAACTAAACTAATTCTTCAGTCTTCTGAGGAAATTCTTCAGAAGCCTGAAGTAAAATTTCAATCGTTTGAGGTTGCATCTTCAGACTTCTGAGGGTACACCTCAGTCGTCTAAACAGACCAACTTCAGAAATTTCATTTTAGTTTTCAAAATCATTTTTGCTCTCTTGCTTTGATTTCTTATAAAACATTTTTCAGGGTTCAAAATAATATCTCTAAGTCCATGTTTAACGTTAGAAGATTTTCATGAGATGCATGTGTAGGGTATATTTTGAGCTTCTAGCTATATCGTATAAAATATGCAAATACAATCAATTCTAAATACTCATTCCTATGACGATCTTGAACTTGACGTTTGCATCTTCATTCTTCTACTCTTTTAGTTCCATGGATTGTGTCAGGTTGTATATGCTTTAATTCTCGTGGCTTCCATGACTTCCTCACCTTCTGTACATACTAAATAATGTTTTTGCTCAAAAAGTTCAATGCATTGATGAGATAATTGTGTTTTATCATTATCAAAATGATATCGAACTCAAAAAGTCAACAAGTTGGACACATCAAACCTGAATGTCCTAATTTAAAGAAAGCCTCCAAGAAAAAGAAGAACACTCTAAAAGTCGGTCGGGACACGCACAACACATGAAGTTCAGACACTGAGTCCAGTGATGATCAGGTAGCTAATCTTTGTCTAATGGCACATGATGACCTTGAGGTACCATCATCTTTCTCAGTATCTTCTTATTATTCTAATGATTCTGAAAATGAAAATAGCATGCTTTCTTATAATGAATTGCAACAAGAATATTTGTACACTTTTAAAATGCTTGAGAAGAAAACTAAGAAAATTTCTAATTTGAAATGTAAAGTAAAAGAACTCTTACAGCTTATTGAAAAGCAGAATAAGTCTCATGCATCTATGATAAAAGAAAAGGATGTGAAAATTGTGGAATTGGAAAGTAAGTTAAAAGACAACTCTAAAATTATCCGTAAGTTCACTAAAGGCCAAGGTAATTTTGAAAGACTTCTTGGGGCACAAAGAAATTTCCTGGATAAAGAAGGACTTGGTTTTAATGGAAAAGAAAATTTGAAATAAAAACATATTTACATGGGTTATTTTGTAAGAGAATCAAAAGCTTATGCACCATTAAAATACTCTTATAAATACACTACATGCTTTAAATGTAAAAGGATAGGTCACATAAAAATTAATTGTCCTTTTAAGAACAAAGATGTTAAAATTAAAAAGGTATGGAGAGTTAAAGGAGATTCAAGCACTAACCCCCATGAACCCAAGAAAATATGGGTACCAAAAACAGTTACTTAAATGTCTATTGCAGGTGTGCTTGAGATCGCCTTCCTCAAAGTATGGATGGTATATGGACAGCAGATGTTCACAACATATGACTGGGGATAAAGCTAAAGGACGAGGAATTTGTCACTTTTGGGGACAATGGAAAAGGGAAGATCATAGGAGTTGGTAAAGTTGATGATCCATCACTTATTATAAATGATGTTTTACTGATTATTGATTTAAAACATAATTCATTAAGTATAAGTCAACTGTGTGTTAAAGGCTATAGAGTATCCTTTGAACATGACAAATGCATTGTTGAGTACAAAACTGATCACAAAATTCTTTTTACTACTAATCGTCATGAAAATGTATATATCACCAGCTTTGATAACTTAACTTCTCAACGTGTGACATGTTTCTCTGCTATGAATGAGAATAGTTGGATTTGGTATAGGAGATTAGAACACGCAAACATGGACTTAATATCTAACCTAGTTAAGGGATTGCCTAAGACAAAATTCATGAAAAATAAAATCTGTGATGCATGTCAACTAGAAAAACAAGTAAGATCTAGTTTCAAGAAGAAGAAAGTAATCTCTACTACTAGGCCACTTCAAATGCTACATTTAGATTTCTTTGGTCCAAACCCAATTCAGAGTTTAGGATGAAAATCATATGCTTTTATTATTATTGATGATTATTCTAAATTTACTTGGGTACTATTTTTAGGTAACAAAGATGAAGCGTGTGAACAATTTATTAAACTGTGTAAGAAAATTAAAAATGAAAAGGGATATACAATCACAAAAATCGAAGTGATAGGGGTAGAGAATTTAAAAATCAAGGTATGGAAGAATACTGTGATTCATTAGGAATTTCTCATAACTTTTTAGCTCCTAGAACAACACAATAGAACGGTGTAGTTGAAAGAAAGAATAGGTTTATATAAGAAATGACCAGAACTATGTTTAATGAACATAAACTAACTAAGTACTTCTGGGCTGAGGCAGTGAACACCACCTATTATGTTCTAAATAGAGTTCTGATTAGACCATCTCTAAATAAGACTCCTTATGAATTATAAAATGTCCATAGACCAAACATCTCATATTTCCATGTTTTTAGTTGCAAATGCTTTGTACTTAGAGACAATGAACATTTAGGAAAGTCTGATGTGAAATTTGATGAAGGTACTTTTCTAGGATATGCCTTAGATAGTAAAGCCTACAGGGTATATAATAAACGAACATTAACTGTTGTACAATCCATTCACATAGTATTCAATGAGTCCAATCCATTTGCTCAAAGACCAATGAAGATGAAATTGAGATATATAAAGAATTTGACAAATTGTCTATTGAAAATAATTCAAATAAGAACACTGAAGTTAAGGAAACACTTTCTGAAGATAATCAAGGAGAAAAAGAGGTTAGTGAACTACCTAGAGAATGGAAGTACATAAAGAATCATCCTATAGATGAAATTATAAGAGAACCATCACGTGGAGTAGCTACACGATCCTCACTTAGAAATATAATTAGTCATTTTGCATTCTTATCTCAAGAAGAACCTAAGAATGTGAGTAAAGCAATTGAGGATGAATCATGGGTGATATCTATGCAATAAGAATTAAACCAGTTTGAGAGAAATAAAGTCTGGACATTAGTTCCTAGACTTGAGGATAAGACAATTATTGGAACAAAATGGATATATAATGACAAGAAAAATGAACATGGAATAGTTTTAGAAATGAGGCAATACTTGTAACTCAAGGATATAACCTAGAGGAAGGCATAGATTTTGAGGAAACCTTCGCACCTGTAGCTAGAATGGAAGCCATTCGAATGCTGTTAGCTTATGTTGCTTTTAAGGATTTCAAACTGTATCAAATGGATGTCAAAATTGCATTTTTAAATGGCTACATAAGTGAAGAAGTATATGTAGAACAACCCCCAGATTTTGAAAACCATAAGCATCCAAATCACGTTTATAGACTAACTAAAACCTTATATGGTTTAAAGTAAGCGCCTAGAGCTTGGCATGAAAAGCTAAGCGGTTTTCTACTGGATAATGGATTTTTCAGAGGGAAGATAGACACAACACTCTTCATAAAATCTAATAACGATAACATGCTCCTAGTACTAGTATACATAGATGATATCATATTTAGAGCAACAAATGAAGAGCTGTGTGGTGAGTTTGCAAGTTGTATGCAAAACGAATTTGAGATGAGCATGATGGGTGAACTTAATTTCTTCCTAGGACTTCAGATCAAACAAGCAAAACATGAAATTTTTATAAATCAATCGAAGTATATTAGAGATTTGCTCAAAATGTTTAATATGAAAGATGGTAAAATTCTAGGAACACCTATGAGCTTTTTAGTAAAATTAGACAAAGACGAGCAAAGCATACTAGTAGATGTTAAGCTCTACTGTGGGATGATTGGTAGCTTACTATATCTGACTGCTAGCAGGCACGACATAATGTTTAGTGTATATTATGCCTAAGATTTCAGGCAACACATAAAGAGTCCCACTTATTAGCTGTCAAAAGAATATTTAGATACCTGATTGGAACCACTAAACTTAAATTATGGTATCCTAAGTATACCTCCTTTGAGATTGTTAGCTATTCGAATGCTGATTTTGCTGGTAGCAAAGTAGATAGAAAAAGTACGAGCGACACATGTCATTTCTTAGGACATTCTTTAGTCTCTTGGTTTTCAAAGAAGCAAAATTCAGTTGCTCTTTCCACAACCGAGGCTAAATACATAGCGGTTGGAAGTTGTTGTATTCAAACGTTATACATGAAGCAACAACTTATAGATTTTGGATTACACTATGACACAGTTCCTATAAGATGCGATGATACGAGTGCAATAAACATCTCAAAGAATCCTATATTACATTCACGAACTAAATACATAGAAATTAGACATCATTTTCTTCATAACCATGTGTAAAAAGGAGATGTGACACTTGAATTTATATGCACAGATGAATAATGGGTAGACATATTCACGAGCCTGAGATTTCAAAATTTCCCAAAATCTCTCGGCATCTCCTCATTGACGAGCTACTGAATCTCATCGCCAAGCTAAACAAGAGACTTCATTGACGAGCAAGGAAGCCTCGTTGACGAGCCTTGCAGATTTTTACCTTTTAATTTTTTCTTCTCTTTTCCTCATTTATTTAATACACTTATCTCGGGTTAGGTTCTTACAGCAAGAGTTACAATGATTCATACCTCAAACACTCGCCATTACGTATAATTCTACGTTAAGTCTTCCTTTGGTTGTGCTTGGGTCCTTTCCGAGTGAGTGTCCATCTAATCTTTCCTACTTGACGTATACTCGATCCAATCTTGCCTTTTGACCAGTACTTCATGTATTCGTCCCTTGAACCTGTACAAAACATGATCTGCAAATATGGAATGCACTAGGAACAAAAAAATAGGTTAATATCATTAAAACACATTAAATATGATAGTGTAGCCACCCATGCTAACAATCTTCCCTTTTTTGACGATGTCAAACTTATTAAGAATTTACTTAATCTTTGCATTTGCATTTGTATTTACCATAGCTTAATATGAAAAGGTAAGTTTACCTAGAACCATTAATGAGTTGTTATCATCAAAACAAGATAATTAAGCTCATGTAGCCACCAAGACTAACAATCTCCCCCTTTTTGATGATAACAAGCCAATAGTGTTCTCTATAGAGTATAATTCAAAGCTCTCCCTTAAATTATGCATATTATTAAATGAGACTAACATTTGCTCCCCCTAACTATTTGCATATAAGTCATAACAAAGATATTCAAATCTATTGGAGCTTTATCATGCAATAATAAATAGAAAATTCATTTAAGATAAGACAATAAGCAAACTGAACTTTCATAACACTACATGCATTTCTCCCTCACATACATTTCTCCCTAACACCACAAAACTCTCCCCCTTTGATCATCATCAAAAAAAGAGGTAAAAATTTTCTCCCCCTTAAGATTAGTTTTAGTTTCCATAGTGGTGTTACCACTTGTTGGTGTGATTCACTTTACTAAAATTCAACTTTATGTATGGGATAGGTTATGCTATGCTTAAATATTCTAACTACGTATCCAAAGTTAAGCATATATCATCAAAACATAGATGATTAACTTAACATAGCATGCTTTTGAACTAAAACAACCCTAGTAATTCACTAGAGAAAAACAAAGTTTTTCCATTTGTCACTCATAATTTTATTCCTAAAGAACGAGCTTTGCATGTTTTTTCATCTCATAAACAATAGCCAATACTTCAAAAAGAAATAAACCAATCAACATGATAAATACAACCAAAGTAAATCATATTGGTTTCATTGTTTGAACTCATCAAGATTGGCATGAACTTCTAAAAATTCCTAGCAAAGTAATTAAACAATTTATAAAGCATAATCTAGGATTTTAACCTTTGAGCACATCGTATTCCCTCTTTACTTTTACCTAGGTATAATAAAGTCTTCCTAAGTCTTATTTCCTAATCCTATGTATTTCCTTTTGGTACCCATTCTTCCTTGGGTGCCAAGGGGTTTTTCTTTACTACCCATTTAAGCTTCCTTTCTTTGCCTCTAACTCCTCTATAAGGGCAAAAATATCTTATGAGACCACTTCTTTCACAATATAAACAAATTTTGTTTACGTGTGAGGGTTTTGACTCATTTGCATTATTTTTGCTCGTTGAGGCATTACCATGTGATTTATAAGAGGATTTCGAATTCTTTTTGGAAAGATTATTCTTTTAACTTTTAAGAATTTATTTAAGTTTATTTTTCCTCTAATGTTTATAATACTAAGATGTTAAAACCTCGTCCCTTATGAAAATATATTTTAAGTATAGGATTCTTTTGTTAAACTCTTTGATTTATCTTTGAAAATTATGAATGTTGAGTTTGTGACTTAGTGAAATCCTATATACTCTTTTGTCCTAGTATGCATGAACATTTTGCTCAACTCTTACTTAGAAATCATGCATGAAACAAAATCGCAAGAGTTACAATGATTCCTACCTCAAACACTCTCCATTACATATAATTCTACATTAAGTCTTCCTTTGGTTGTGCTTGAGTCCTTTTCGAGTGAGTGTCCATCTGATCTTTCCTACTTGACGTCTACTCGTTTCGATCTTTGCCTTTTGACCAATACTTCATGTATTCATCCTTGAACCTGTACAAAACATGATCTACAAAGATGGAATACACTAGGAACAAAAAATAGGTTAATATCATCAAAACACATTAAATATGATAGTGTAACCACCCAAGCAAACAAATAGAAAGAAGGTCATATAACAACTATAAAAGGGGTACTTTGGGAAGAGGTAAGGTATCTTACAACAACCCATTTTCATACTATTGTCATATAATATCCTTTCAATTTCCTTAACTTACGCATTAGAATAATCACTTGGAGTACACCTCAAATCCTCCAAACCTTTTTTTCTTCATTTTTCCCAGGTGGTCAAGATCATGATCTATTCAATTAAATCAACAAAATTTTAGAGGCAATAGTTTGGCGCCATCTATGGGATGAATGGAAGGGTTGAACTAATAACGATCATGATTGCCTCCAATCTTTTGGATTCCTACCATCCTTTTGGAGATCACTCAACTTTGTTAATTCAATCAATGCAACTTGATGTCTCTTCACGGGGACAAATGGTACAAATGGAGCAACTTTTGGTATTCTAGAAAAGGACGGATGAAATATTTTGGAGTGCTTCTACAATAAAAAAGGATTATCCAAAAGAGAGTTCGAGAATGCTTCATTTGGATATGTCACCAAAAGGTAAATCACCAATGCATCTGGAATCAGCTTTGAAGATTTTAGATCTAGTGGGGAAGAGCCACGGTCTTAAGGGTGACAATGCTTATTGGTATTAATGAACAATGCCCGTGTGTAATTGAGGATAAATTTTAAGGAAAAATCAATCAGCTTGAAAAAATGATGGAGGTTTATATATCAGATGAATTCTGTAACGCCTCGAACCCTTAAACCCGGGGTCTGGCGCGTTATACCTGATAAAATCCCTGATAATCCATAATCCATAATATACGCAGCGGAAAACATAACCATAATCTCCATATAACATAATACCAGAGTTTACTAATTCTAACTACCAATCATAATAAATTAATCATCCACCTATATTCAAATATATACATGTCTCCAAAACATTATCCACTAATACCAGTATGTTTCACAATCATCCATATCTTATGAAACTTAAAACAAATCATAAAATATAAAATATACATATCAAAATTAACATAAAAATATACCATTTTCTCTTTCTATGTACCAAAATGCTATAAAATCTCGAGCTCTCTAAGCTCAATCTCGAGGAAATCCTGAAAAAGATAATTTCATATTTGGGTGAGACACATCTCAGTAAGGAAAGAAACAATATATTAAACTCAGTGTGTGGCCATCATGAAATTATACACATCATTTTATAATATTTGCAAATCATTAACATAATACTGAAAGTCATTTTCTGATCCTAATAATACACATGCAAATATTTAACCCACGAGATTACTCGAGGATAGGGGTGATTACCCGCCCATACAAGTAGCACCCCTCTGCTCTGATACCTAGGCAACCCAAAGGTCGTAACTAAAGCATACCAGGACACTCACCTTACTCAATAAGCCCTCAAGTGATAGATTAATCTCGTACTCATACATTCAACAATAGTTTATCGGCAAGGCCCTAAGAATAGGGAATTCTACCCGCCCATACAAGTAGGTTCCCTCTGCTCTAGAGCATTATGCAGCTACTACCACATCTAAAGCTACTAGTGCACTCGTCTTACTCAGCAAGCCCTCAAGTGAAGAGTGTGCCTCGCCCAAACGTAACATGTTCTACATTACTAAATACTTCTAATATCATAATACACCATTCTTTCTATCATTATTCAATCATTCACTTCCTTTCATGTTCATAACTAAACATTTCATTATATTTTACTTTAAGTGACTCTTTCCCATTTGTATTATTTACATTTCACATTTCATTTCATTGCAATGTCATTCCTTGTCATTTCATTTCATAACATTTTCATTTCATTCATAGAATGATATATATAAGTAAGTTATTATAATATATATATATATGATAAGATATATATAAGATTAGTATAAGTTAAAGTAATATATATATATATATATATATGTAAAGTAAAAGAAGGAAGAAGAAGAAGAAAGAAGAAGAAGAAGTTTGTAGAAGGATCAGAGAAAAATTTCACGCCCCCCCTGAAAGTGTTTCCTGCACGCTCAGCCACCTCTGTCTCCATCTCTCTCCTTCTCTCAATTTTTTGATGAGTTTGTGGCGGATTGGGAAACGGAAGGTGCCGTTGGATTCTTGGTTCCGCTACCGACATTTCTACTGAAGCAGATTCATCGTGGGAACAACTTAGGCACTGCTCCTCGGGAAAGGTAATTTTTCTCATTTTCTCAATTTCGCTATTAATAAGCGGTTAAATTGACGATCGGGTACCACCACGTGGTCCTAGTCGTTGTCATCGTCATTTTGACGTAGGTAATTTTTCAATTGGGATTTTCTAGGCCCTACTCCAAAGCGAGAGTGGGATTTGAGAATTTGGCTAAATTTAAGGGTATTACTATTTATTTAGGAATTATAGCCCTAGTAAATATTTAAATAATATTGTATTCAGGAATAATTTATTGGAGTTAGGAATTTTTTATTTAGGGTCCGGGTGAGTGCCACAGGTATTTTTCGGGATCCCTATTGGTGTAGTTCAAGAAATCAGGTAAGGGGAAATTATATACTAAATCAAATTTTATGAAATTAAATGCTATAATTTATGTTATATTATATGTATGTTTTGGTATGAATTATTAAAATGTCAGCCACGAAATTTATGTTTTCTTAGCCTAGAATTGTCGATATAGTTTTGTATGTGTGAAAGTGAACGAATGAAAGTGAAAAGAATTTTCGGATGAATTAAATAAGAAATGAAGTGTATTTTGAGTATATAAATGTTAAATGTGGGTTAACTTATTTTATAAGAAATGTGTATGAATTTTACTACTAATTTGTGTGGCATGAGAATCTATGTAAATTATATGTTAAATGTATGAGATGCAGGCTAAGTAAGTAAAGCAATAGAATAAAATATGATATGGACAATGTTGCCTGTGTATGTTAAATGCAACCATGTAAAGGTATGACAGCTAAAAGCCGGGTTAGCAGATTCTAGCGCATTTCTATGTGGACTAACTGATGACAGCTAAAAGGAGCTGTGTTAGTAGATTCTAGCGCATTTCTATGTGCACTAACAAATGACGGCTAAAGAGCGGCTGTAGTACAAATGAATGAAATGAAAATGTTATGAAATGAAATGACAAGGAATGACATTGTAATGAAATGAAATGTGAAATGTGAATGATACAAATGGGAAAGAATCACTTAAAGTAAAATACAATGAAATGTTAAGTTATGAACATGAAAGGAAGTGAATGATTGAATAATGATAGAAAGAATGGTGTATTATGATATTAGAAGTATCTATGTATGTAGAACATGTTACGTTTGGGCGGGGCACACTCTTCGCTTGAGGGCTTGCTGAATAAGGCGAGTGCACTGGTAGTTTCAGATGTGGTAGTAGCTGCATAACGCGCTAGGGCAGAGGGAACCTATTTGTATGGGAGGGTAAAATTCCCTATCCTTAGGGCCTTTGCCGGTAAACTGTTGTTGAATGCGTGAGTACGAGATTAATCTATCACTTGAGGGCTTACTGAGTAAGGTGAGTGCCCTGGTACGCTTTAGCTACGACCTTTGGGTTGCCTAGGTATCAGAGCAGAGAGGTGCTACTTGTATGGGTGGATAATCACCCCTATCATCAGGTAATCTCGTGGGTTAAACATTTGCATGTGTTTGATTAGGATCAAAAAATGACTTTCAGTATTATGTTAATGATTTGCAAATATTATAAAATGATATGTATAATCTCATGATGGCTACACGCTAAGTTTAATATATTGTTTCTTCCCTTACTAAGATGTGTCTCACCCGAATATGAAATTATCTTTTTCAGGATTTCCTCGAGATCGAGCTTAGAGAGCTCAAGATTTTATAGCATTTTTGATAAATAGAAAGAGAAAATGGTATATTTTTATGTTAATTTTGATATGTATATTTTATGTTTTATGATTTATGTTTTAAGTTTCATAAGATATGGATGGTTGTGAAACATACTGGTATTAGTGGATAATGTTTTGGAGACATGTATATATTTGAATACAGGTGGATGATTAATTTATTATGGTTGGTAGTTAGAATTAGTAAACTCTGGTATTATGTTATATGGAGATTATGTTTATGTTTCCGTTGTGTATATATTGGTTTATGGATTATCAGGGATTTTATCAAGTATAACGCGCTGGACCCTGGGTTTAAGGGTTCGGGGCGTTACAAATTAAATGTAATTGTATTATAATATTATGAGATATTTTCTTTTTTGTTAATATTTGAATGTGGGCAAGTAATAACCTATGAAGACTGTAAAACTGATTCAACATGCCAGATTAATCCACTTGTTGAAAAACCTAAATAATGAGCACTTTTGACGAGACATGAAAAAACCCAAATTATGAGCATTGCTTATGAGGCCCAAAAGGCCTAAATGATGAACATTGCTTATAAGACATAAAAGGCTTAAATGATGAGCATTACTTATGAGGCATGAAACGCCCAAATGATGAGTACTGCTCATAAGGCACGAAAAGGTCCAAAAGATGAGCACTACTTATAAGGTACTAAAAGACTCAAATGATGAGCACCGCTTATGAGGCTCAAAAAGCCCAAATAATGAGCACTACTTATAAGACATGAAAAAACTCGTTTAATAGGCTCTGCTTATAAGGCACCAAAAGAGCCTATATGATGAGTTATGCTCATGAGGCATGAAAAAGTCCATATGATGAGCTCCGCTTATAAGACACCAAAAAAAAAAAAAAATCCAATATGATGAATTCTACTTATGAGACACGTAAAAGTCGAAAGACTTTACTCATAAGCATAAATAAATAAAAGCCTGCTCGGTCAAAAAAAAAAAGGAAAAAGAAAGGATAGAACCCTACTCAATATGGATGAACTTTACTTGTCTCAGATCAGGAACGTTAAGCTCACTCTAAAAAATCAGTATACAATCAAATGCAAGTATGAGTGAGTTTAAGCTCGGGAGTACTATGAGATTTGCTCACGATAGTGCACACTCAACCTAGCTTCGAAATGCAAACAATATGCAAGTGAAGAAGGTGAGGAAATATACTCATTCTAAAAATATAATCAAATGTATATGAGAAAGAGTTTTAAACAATATGCTTGCAATAATATGAGAGTATGAAAAGCTTTAGCACAATAAAATTTTTAGAGAAATTTTTTTTAATCAATATGCTAATCCATAGTTATTCTCACCAAATGAAGGGATATATATAGAATGCCCCAAAAATATAACTGTTAGGGACATGGCTGGTATTTCTGAAAAAGTTTAATGACAAATTAATTAAGTTTAAGAGTTTAATTATTCGGCCAAGCAGAAAGGTTTGGTCGACCAAAATAAAGGTCAGTCAACTGATCATGCCAGTTCAGTTTGCCAAGCAAAGACGTTGGTTAGCTGAGCCCTCACAAGCATTTAAAATCATTTAAGGTTTCGGGCTGTCGAGCAAATGGTTGGTTGGCTGAGCCAAAGGCGATTTTTCGAACCTTCGTTGGTTCAATTGATTGAGCCATTTTTAGCTCATTTGGTCAGTCGGCCATGGATAGTAAAAAGTGCCCATTTGAGGGTTCGGGGGACCGTGGTTGGTGCATCCATTTTTAGTCGGTCTGCCAAGCATCGGTTGACTGGGCGTTTAACACGCAAAGTGGTCGGTCGACCGATGCCTTTTGACAAAGTCAAACTATGCCCTAATTTTGACCTCAAAAGAGTATCCCTATTTGTGTAAGTGTTGTCTTTTTAATTTGGGGACCTAAAGTCAATCTATGGCCTTTGAGCATAAGATCCTACCTTATTACAAACCATAACAATCACAGACCTAAAAATTTAATTACAAATACAATAGAGAAAAATTGGTTTTCATACCTTTTGCTCTTTATGACGCCAAGCAATATCCTTAATGAATTGATCTTTCAGCTCCTTATGGCTTTGATAGTACCTCCACTCTTCATGCCATCTTAGAAATATCTGTTCAAGTACTAATACACAAGTGAGATACCTTGGATTTGTCATAATCAAAATAGGATATGACCCATAAGGTCAATAATCTCCCTATTTTTTATGATGATAAATGCAAGAGCAAAAAATGGGTACAACCCAAAATGGCTCCCCCTAAGAATATGCATACATGAAAAAGATATACCAGATACCAGTTCAAGCATATTCAGAACAGGAGACATTTTAAGTATGCCCACATAAATAAGTATGCCCAGTTTTTGCTATAGAACACTTCTCCCCCTTTTGACATCAGCAAAAAGGGGCTAACACGAAACATTTTAGATAAGAATGCCCTTTTCAATAGCTAATCGAGTGCAAAGGTTTTTGTGTCATGGTGTTGCTGAAAAAGAAACTTTAAAAGAATAAATTAAGCAAGCCATCATTTCTTTGGTTAACCAATTTAGCACATGACATAAGAATGTATAACTAGAAGGAACAACCAATGTGATCTTTAAATTTTGTAGAACATCAATGCAAGATCATAAGGCCAAAAAAAGATGTCGTGGATAAAAGAATTTAGGCATTTATTAAAACAATCCATAATAATTTGATAACCTAAGTTAAGGTAGGTGAGCAAGAAGATTATGAATTTAGCTCTCCCTATCAATTTGAAGAACGAGCTTAGTTCCAAATAAGCATGCACAAAACACTTAGGCAACAGATATTTCGAAATTAAGTTCAGTAAGGTGATCACATGTCACAGAAATAATCCATATAAGTAATATGCAATAAGAGTAAAATATGGTGTTCTAAGTGCACAAGGCAATCTTAGTATTCAATATGCATGTAGGTTATAGAGTTTGCATTTGCTAAAGCTCAATAAGATATGAAAGAAGAAAATCAAATTAGTAGCATTTTATTTGTAACTAAGGCATAATCCAAACAAAATATACTTCAACCCCGATTGTGTAATATCAAACAATTTATAATAACCCAACCAAAAAGGACAAAAGTTACAAAATCAAGGCTTTGAGTCAAACAATATGTTTAAGGTTTCCTAAGGACTCCAAAAAAATGATAATAACTGAATAATACCAGTGAGTCCATGATTTGACCGGAAGCATACTGAGTTTATGCACAATTGGATTTAGAGAAGAAGTTCAAATTTTATTTGAAATTCATTCATCCTTTCAAAAATGATTTTAACGTTCAACACAGCTTGACCATCTTATCATATGGTGTGTGAGTTTGTGTATGGAATTTCTAATAAAAATTTGGCAGCATGCCATCTGTAAATTGGACATTTCCCATATCTGCAAGTCACACAAATCACAAGAGAGTTTCACTAGTATTACACAACACTACATCAGCCATGCAGATGGTGTTTCAAATACAATAAGTAAAACAGAATCTACAGTGATAGTAAATAACTGATCATGCTATATAGACACAAATACCATTCGTCCAAAACAATTCGTGAACAATGCAGGATAGTAATAGAAATATTGTGATAAATAATCAGAACATCTTGTAGTTAAGAGTGCTCCCCCTAAGCAGTAGCGATAGATAAAATCAAGTAAGTAGGTAAAAGAAAATAACCCAACCATCATGTTGACCTTATAGGTCATTCCCGATTTTGATAATGACAAATACTTTTTGTATTTGATGTCTGTCAAGTTTGTGTGCAGGTTTATATTATCAGATCATATGCTCACACACGTGAAAGCTTGAAACCTGAAGACCCTAAAGATTAGTTGAAGTTGTAATTTATATTATCATTCAATTCGGGTCTGTAATAGTAAATAGGAAAAAGGTATGTAATATTTAATGCATATCATGCATGTAGGAACTACAAGCTCATGACCTTAGGGAGCACCCTTCGATCGACCGAAGGTCAACCGACGTTGGATTTTTGGGACTATCTCAAAACGACCTTAGAAAAGACCCTAGGTCTTGCAAAATCACTTAAGTAAGTCCCCAATATCACTCTTTATATCAGGGGAAATTAAGTAGGCAAAATTTGGATCTAAATTGAAAGGTTGAGAGGGTTCGGGCGACCGAACCCAAGCCATGTAAAACGGCTCAGGCGACCGAACAAGTCAATATGATGGCTTTGTGTTTGGCCACCTAAACCTATTTTGAGCGTATCTCCCTCAGGCACCCGAACCTATGTCAAGTTCCTTTTCAACTACTCGGGCGCCCAAACGATCACGTTCAAAATGGGCTCGGGCGACCGAATTGGTCAGTTCTGTTAACCAAACTTAGAACCGGGCACCCGAATTTACGAACAAAATGCTACTGACTTTTGTTCAGCCGACCTTCCCTTACTTCAGGCACCCGAACCATTAAAAATCAATTTTCTAAGTGAGTCTGTTCGGGCACCTGAACCTTAGGCCGAGCACTCGAACCTCTCGGGTAAAAATATATTTTATTGATTTTTAAATGGGGTAAACTAGGTTAATTTTCTTAATGGCTTTTAAAACAAATTTAATTATCCCTATTGGGTCCCCAAAAGTCAAAAATTTCTCCTTGCCTATAAATACCTGCTCATTTGTCATAATTAATAAGGATTAGCAAATTGATTAGGGCCAAAATTATCTTAAAATCAAAAATTCCTTTTTAGCTTATACTACTCCCAAACACTCCAGAACTTCATTTTCCTTTATCTTTCAAGTGTTGTGAGTATATTTAGAGTGCTTGTGCTTAATCCTCATTAGCTCATACTCTTATTTGTTGTGTTTATTGTTTTTATTATTGAGAGTAAAGTTTTAAGTTCTCCAATCAATTTTATTTGATAAATCTTGTGTGGGAAGACTTAGTGGCTTGTGGTTCTTGCATTGTCATTGCAAGTTACCTTAGCCTATATTTTTGTGCGCAAAAATCATTTTTAAAGCTTGCATTCAAACATCCATTGTGTTTAGTACATTGAGAACATCTTATTAAGGTTGTTTGAATCATCTAGCTAGCATATTTGAAACCTTAATCTGATACTGTGATATTCAAATATCGTGTTTCAAATCTTGCTTTGATATATACTTTTGTGCTCGATTAGATAAAGTCATTATTCTGAGTGTTGATTGCACACGTAGAGCACCGAGCTTATAGTTCTTACATCATTGAAGTGCATTGATTATATTGTGCGTAGTGGTACATATCTGCTTGTATAAAAAGCATTTATTTGTACGAAAATTTTATATTGATTGTATTCCAGGCGTGGGCCTGAAGAGGGAGACTAGCCCTGTTGAATAGTCCCGGACTGGCTTAGACTCGGTTAGGAAAGCTAGGTGCGCCATCCTGATAAGGCGTGTTGGTTGATGTTAGACCCGTGAATTGACCTGGTAGTAACCTGTGCCACTCCACTCGTTAAGTGAGCATTAGTGGAATCCTTGTGCTGGTGTAGCCAAGGCGGGTATGTAGGTAGTATTGGCCGAACCCCAATAACATATTGTGTGTGCATTGATTATCTTTCTGCAATTTACATTCCTGCGCGTGTATGTTATAGTTGGTGAATGTTGCGCATGACTTTAGTTTCACACATTATATTTATCTGCGCATTTGGAACTGTATAGACAGATCCTAGGTTGTGAATGTACTGTTACTATTTAGGTCAAACCTAGGAAAAAAATTTTAAATTCCAATTCACCCCCCTCTTGGGAATACACCAAAGCTAACACATCAATAGTATGCAAAATGGATAGTGGGTGAATGTGCAGTGGAGTGATGCAGTCAAAGAAAAAGATGTATGATGTTTAAAGTTATAGACCTAGATGAAAAAGTATATAAGCAAAGAGAAAAAAAAGTTGTTGTTTCTGAGAAGCGACTTCTAAGTCTCTTCAGCTGCTCCACCAATAGAACCTTCCTCCCTTTCATTGACATCCATCTCATCCTCATCATTCATCTCCCTAAGACGGTCATCGAACAAATGAAAAATTGTTGTCATAACAGACTCAAGGTCATTGTATCTGTCCTGAAGATCAGTGTTCCCCACTTTTGCCATGTCTTTGTATTCTCTGAATTGCTTTCGCAATGCAACGTGCGAGGCCGACAACTCCCTTAATTCTCTTTATAGAGACTCCGTGGCCTCAATCTAAGATTTTTTGAATTCAACAAAGGAGGCAGCAAGACTAGTGATAGCCACCATAATCTCAGTGTTAGATGACTGAAGAAGCTCCTCCTGTGGGATTTCCCACGATGCCACCACTCTCTCTGGGACTGTTGGCAGCCACATGTTCCCAGTCAACTCAAATCCCATTAGTTTCAAGGTTGTGGTGGAGAGAAGGTCGGAGTTCTTATTTTTCTTTAGCACTGCATAGTGAGATCTAGTAACTCTCATTATTAGGAAGACCTTATTTAGAATGCTCCCATATGGTAGAATAATCCTCTTTCCTACAGTATTCAAAAACATCCACTTGAGGATCATAGTGGGCAAATCTAGTTTCTTTCTCGTGAAGAGACTCCACATGATAAAGCTATCTAGGAATGATACATGGTCCCTGAAGCCGACCTTTGGTAAAATATTGTAGGAAATTAAATGGTGAACAATTTTGGCTTCTAAATTAAATGTCCTACAATTCGGAGCATGATGGTGGTCAACCACCAGAGTAGTCATCACAAGACCTACAAATTGTTCAATTGAGAAGTCCTAGTCATTGATCCAAGTGGATGCGACATCAGAACATATAACATCTCCTCGCTAGACATCAAATGTCTCTGCCAGATAGCTAGCATCAAATTTGACGTTTGTATCAAGGACCCTGGAATAATATCCCTGATCATCTTGCCCCAAATTCGCTCAAAATAATCTGACAAGGATCAGATACATACCCTTAGGCTGGTCGGCTATGAACGGGTACCATCCTTTATATTTAAAAATTTCTAATACATTATTGAAATGATTTTGCATAAACTCAATATCAAGGATCTTACCAAAAATAGGATCCTTCGGTCTGAAGTCCCTTTCATACCAAATCTTTTTTATTTCAAGTGATGAACCAATCATCAGGAGCTGCTCTAGATTCAATCCGTCTTTTTAGCTCTTGACATTGTGAACGAAATATTTGGGTAAGGTTTTGAGCTCAGCAAATAGTAGAAAAAGGGAACATAGAGGAATCTAGGGTTTGCCCTCAAGAAAGGTTAAACAATGAAGTTGTCCAGCGCATGAAGAATATATATAACTTGTGGGTTCGGTCGATCGAAGTGCATTAATTGCAAAATGGTTTGTGTTTGCATAGTCTGTTGACACAGAACATCGCTCGGCTGAACCTTAGTGACTTTTCAAATTCTGAAGCTTGGTCGCCCGAATAGGATAATTAATTTGTGTTCACTCTCCCGAAGATTGATGACATTCCATATTCCTTACTTCGGTCGGCAGTTGAGCAGGTTCGATTTACCAAACTATAAGACCTGTTAGCCGAGCTATTTTGAGCTGGAGTGGTTGAGCGCCCGAAAGTGGTCAACATGTTGACCATTGAGGTTCGGTCGACTGAGGCTTTTAAGCTAGTGAAAGGACGGTCGACCGAGCACAGTCAAACTTTCAAATTTAGCTATATTTGACCTTTCCTTAAAAATGTTTAGCCAAGGTGATTCAATTACTTGGCTATTATCCTTTAAGCACAACTAATGGAGACAACATTTCCTCCACAATCTTTTAATCATTCCAACCGCTAAACCTAAGAACTAAGGAGGGATAGGTTATTTGGCAACTTCAATTGGAGTCCATTTTTTCTTAGGTCTTGAAAGGTTTGCCTTCATAACAACCCATGCCATTTTCTTATTCATGCCTCTGGCACTCCTACTTGATGAGGCATGGATTTGAAATTTATAAGAGATGAATCCTTTTTGAAAGATTCACTTCTTTTAACTCCTAAGGGTTTAACACGGTTCTCAATTTTAGCCTTGATTCTAGAATTTTCGTTTAAGCAGATAACCTTCAAGATCTTTTCAATCTTTTTCCTCTCTAAGATGGCATGATATTCTTTCAATTCTTTTAAGTGATTTTCCACTTTTTTATTGTCATTTTTCAAAAACTATTTCTTCTTAGATATCCTAGCTAGCAGTTTAAGCATTTTCAATGAAACATTTTCTAGCTTTTCGTAAGAAGGCATGCTTTTAGTATTCATTTCACCGCATGATTCATTACAGAAATTATTACAATTATTATCACATGAATCATTACATGCATCATTCTTAGGATTATAAAATGTGTTATCAGATGATTCATCACACAATATAAAGCAGGAATCAACAGAGGAATCATCACATGACACATTTTGTGACGCCCCGATTTTCATACAATTTTTTTTAAACAATAATAAATATTCACTCGTCACAAACAATATTCATCAATCGGCCACATCAACAACCCTGTTACCACTCATATGACCCGACCCGCATTGGGTACCAGGTGAAAAGTCATTTCATTTATACAAGCTAATAGCGGAAGACGATATATATATAACAATCTGAATACAATACCCAGAGTATCAACATACATATATAAATACATTATCACCATATACCCAAAAACAATTCAACTCTAGGGGAATTACACCCCTCCCTAGTCTAAGAACTCACCCTGTGTGTCAGGGTCTCAGCTCCCTATGATCTCAGAGTTCAATCACCTGGCCTATCCCTGTTCCCTGAAAAATTTAGATAATTTGGGTGAGACACATCTCAGTAAGAATGAATAAATTATTTACAGTGTGTGGCCATATGAGTTTAGTTATAACACACTTTACTTTTCAAATAAACATTTCATCTGAGAAAAACACATTGATAAACATATTCTCATAATCATATAAATATACAATACAAGCTTTTATAAGCTTAAAAATCATTCCTTAAATTCAATCATTTCCAACACATATTTATCGACAAAGTTCCTGGGAATAGGGAAGATTACCTGCCCATACAAATAGCTTTCCTATGCTCTAACACGTTATGCAGCCAGGTATAGCCACATCTGATACCTATCACATTACTCACCTTACTCAGTAAGCCCTCAGGCGGAGAGTTTCATTTTGCCTCAATTATTTATATTATTAACTCACATGGATCCATTTCTCAATTTTATCATTCTCTATTTCTAAATTTCCATTATTTCTTTCATTTCTTATTTTAGCTCATTTTATCATTCTTTCATTTTTCATTTCCATTTCACTATCTGACTCATGAGTATCCTTGGTATCTAGTACCAACATTGCGTCTGTAACTCATGACTACCCTGAGGATCTTTCTTTCCACGCCATGCTTGCTCCCATGGTCAAGGTTGTGCGGCCCGAAGGCTGAATGTAACTGCGGTTGGCCTTCCCGGTTAGATCAAAATATCATATCACATATCTCATATCTGTAGTACGACTGACCGGCTTATAACCCTGATCCAGACTTAGGGGGCACAACAACTCTACTAAATAGCTTAGTCGATTGTCACGCCACATGCTCCAAGAGTCCGTGTGGTTGCACTACACCACTAGCAACGGTACCGTGCTCAATATCACAACCCATAATTAAGATTTCCACAACCATCCATCAGAATTCACTACCACATACCCGCAATCATTATGCGGTATTAACATTTCATCAATCATATTTCAATGATCCTTTTGGAGCAGTTTCAATTTGCAACATTCATGTTTTCCCAATATTCACACTTAGTATACCCAATTCAATAATTACATTTCAACTCAATATTCACAATGCCATATTTACATTTCAGTATACCCATTTCAATATTCCTATTTCAACTATTCATATTGCAGCATTTACATTACAATATTCATATTTTCCATTTTCACATTTCAGTATTTACCCTGCAAAATTCTCAATACAATTTTCACATTTCCAATATTCATAATTTCAGAATTCCTTATCTCAATATACACATTTCAATCTCAAATTAATATATATATAACCCATTTCGTAAATTTCCACACTTTTCAATAATACAAATCATATTCTCATATTTCCCCATTTATTATAGAAAATATTTCTATAATAATATTTCATATTCCAAAATATCACAATTTAATATTACTCAAATGCTACACAATTTATATGATATTTATATTATAATAATTTCCAGACAAAATACCATATGCTCATTTTCACATATCAATTCAAACAGTAGTTCTAAAAACAATACTGCTATAATTTATTCCCCTTACCTGGCTTACTGAGAGTCTCGTTAAAACCCAGATCCTACTCCCTTGGTGCTCGAAATTTAAATCCTGCAATTCGCATTTTTTCTAAGTTAATTAACTTATTTCCCAAAATAATACCCATATAACTTTTCCTAGGCTCCATATACCCCAAATTAACATTTAAACTAATATTTAATACCCTCATTCGAATTTCTGAACTATGCCTGCGGGGTCTTGAAATTACAACCGCGGTGCGCTCACCCGGACCCTAAATTTCAAAAATCTTAGTTCAACCTCAGATGCTTAATGTTCTAACATTTCTAAATCAAAACTAATTAAATAACAATTAGCCCCTTAATAACCCTCTTATCCCAAATTTGGGATTATGCCTACGACGACCCCACGAGAAATCCGCTCCGCTAGATTTGTAGAGAATTTTCCCTAAATTCTTGTGGTGGTGTCCGATCGTTAATTGAGCTTGAAATTTACAAGAAATTGAGGTAAAAGAGGAAATTTAGCTTACCCTAGGAGATATGCTTACGCCGCTCCTACCACCAATCCGCTCTGGTATAAATGACGGCACTGAAAAATGGAGTCCAGTGATATCGTCTGATTTTCGATTGGGCGAGTAACTGTCAAGAAAATGAGGAGAGAGGGAGAGAGAATGAGAAGTGAGAGACGAGAGACTGTTGGGGGGGGGGGGCTCTGCGTAAGATGCCTCTGTATCTTTTTTTTTTTTTTGTCCTTTTGAAACCCTTCTGTGCTTTAGGAGGTGAAGATATGTATGTAAAATATATAAAATAATAACAATAAATTTAATTAATAAAAAAATAAAAATAAAAATTAATTATTATTTTTTAAATTTTAATTTAATTTTAAATTTTAAATTAATTAATTAATTAATTTTATTTATTTTATTTTTTTTGAAATTACCGTACTAATCTTGTATAACTATTTTTGGGATTATTACATTCTCCCTGCTTTATAAAAATTTGGTCCTCGAAATTTGTTATTCGTCTGCTTCCTATCCTTAGAGAAAATACTTCCAATTTTATTAATTACCCTCACTTATGGCGAAAGAACACCATGGTTACAACGAGGGTTTTGGGAGATTACAACTATTCAAAATTATCCTAAAGCCATGCACGGTCCAAACTTAAAGTCTTTATCTATCCTACGTTACACTATCCAAATAAAAATACACAATATTTTTCCTTTTATTCTGACTGGCTCAACTATAAACTCCACTGAATAAGTGTGGATATCTTTGGCGCATCTGATCCTCTTGTTCCCAGGAAGCCTCCTCAACGACATGATTGCGCCATAAAACTTTTACCAGTGGAATCTTCTTCGTGCGTAGCTCTTGTTTCTTCCAGTCAAGAATCTGCACTAGCACTTCCTCATAAGCTAAAGTATCACCCAACTCTAGTGCTTCATAACTGATCACATGGGAGGGGTTTGGGACGTATTTCCTCAGTATAGAAACGTGGAATACGTCATGGATCCTAGACAGGACCAGTGGTAATGTCAATCGATAGGCAATTGGACCCACTCTTTCAAGAATCTCGAATGGTCTAATATACCTAGGGTTCAACTTACTCTTCCTCCCAAACCTCATAACTCTCTTCATCGGTTCCACCTTCAAGAATAAGTGATCTCCTGCGCCAAACTCCAATTCTCGCCGGTGAGTATCTGCGTAACTCTTCTGTCGACTTTGTGCTATTCGGATCCTGTCTCTAATGAGTCTGACTTTATTCCGAGTCTGCTGTATTAGCTGTGGCCCCAATATCTATCTCTCCCCAATCTCATCCCAATATAACGGGAATCGGCACCTCCTGCCATACAGTGCCTCATATGGTGCCATCCCAATGCTGGCCTGGTAGTTGTTGTTATACGCAAACTCGACTAGTGGAAAATACTGTATCCAACGACCTCCAAAGTCTAGCATACATGCTCAGAGCATATCCTCCAAAATCTGTATTTTCCTCTTCGTTTGCCCATCTTTCTGAGGATGAAAATTTGTGCTCAACAACAATTGAGAACCCATGGCCCCTTGCTGACTCTTCCAAAAATGGGATGTGAATAGTGGGTCTCTGTCTAAAATTGTGGACACTGGGACGCCATGGAGCCCCACTATCTCTTGGATATATAACTCAGCTAATCTGTCCATGGAGTAGCTAACTCTGAACAGCAAGTGGGCAGTCTTTGTCAATCGGTCCACCACTACCCAGACAGTGTCCTATCCATGCAACGCCGGCGGTAATTCTGTGACGAAATCCATTACTATATGCTCCCACTTCCACTTAGGAATATGGAGTGGCTGCAATGATCCTGCGGTCTCTGGTGCTCAGCCTTCACTTGTTGGCATATCAAACACTGATCCACATATTAGGTTATCTCCATCTTCATGTTGCTCCACCAGAAGGACTCTCAAAGATCTCTGTACATTTTAGTGTTACCTGGATGTACAGTATACAGGGACCGATGTGCTTCCTCCAGAATAACCTTCTTGATCTTAGGGTCGGTAGGAACGCATAACCTCAAGGCTCCATCATCTGAGATGTTGAACTCTGTTTCCTGACCATCATGTACCTTCCCTATAAGCTCTACTAGTTCTGCATCATTCCTCTAAGCTACTTTAATTCTCTTCTATAGAGTTCGCTGCAAAACCAAGTCAATAATAAACGCCTGGTGATCGCCCTCTACCAGCTTCACACCGAGCCTCTCAAGATCCGTCTGGATTAGATGCTGAATTTCCACTATAGATATAGATGAATCCACTGATTTCCAGCTTAAAGCATCATCGACCACATTAGCCTTTCCCTGGTGGTAGCTGATAGTGCATTCATAATCCTTCATTAGCTTCAGCCATCTCTTCTACCTCATATTTAATTCCTTCTATGTGAAGAAATATTTTAAACTCTTATGATTAGTAAATATCTCACACTTACTCTTATATAGATAGTGCCTCCAAATCTTCAGCGCGTAAACCACTGCTACCAATTCTAGATCATGGGTAGGGTAGTTTTTTTTCATATTCTTTCAACTATTATGAGGTATAGGCTATCACTTTCCCTTGCTGCATCAACACACATCCGAGCCCTTTATGGGACGCATCATTGTAAATTAAGAACCCCTCTTCTCATGAAGAAATTGTCAGCACAAGTGCAGTGATGAGTCGCTGTTTCAATTCCTGGAAGCTCTGTTCACATTCATTAGACCACTCAAACTTTACTCCCTTCCTATTCAATCAGGTCAATGGGTTTGACAATTTAGAGAAGCCCTCAACAAACTTGCGGTAGTACCCAGCCAATCCTAGGAAACTCCTGATCTCGTGCACATTCTTTGGTCATACCTAGTCTACTACCACCTCAATCTTACTCAGATCAATAGAAATACCATCTCTAGATATAACGTGTCCAATGAAGGTAACCTGTTCTAACCAGAATTCACACTTCTTGAGCTTTGCGTACAACTTCTTTTCTTTCAGCACTTGAAGCTGTAATGACCTCAAAATTTATATCATTTTTTTTCTTCATATTATATATTAACTGTTCTGATACCCTCTACTATGAAACTCGGGCCTTAGCAGGCACCGAGGTAATCCTATATACAGTATTCATACCTACGCAGCGAAAACATAAACTATACATCCATATATACTATACAATACCAGGGTTCAATACATCCAGACCATAGTCATATAAAACAACTCCTTCTAGTATCATCTATCCCAAAAATACAAAACTCAGTCACAAACTCACCCTAAAACTAGGGCTATCAAGAAATCACTCTATCTGTAAGCCTGATTTGCTCGCCTAGCTGGCTTAACTGAAAAATGGTAAA
The DNA here is from genome assembly GCF_029873635.1 of Malania oleifera. Taxonomy (NCBI): domain Eukaryota; kingdom Viridiplantae; phylum Streptophyta; class Magnoliopsida; order Santalales; family Ximeniaceae; genus Malania; species Malania oleifera. The sequence goes on from NC_080424.1 coordinate 12,712,765, forward strand.
TAATAGGGTGAGACGACACTCAGTAAGTGGAAATATGCTATTACTAGTGTGTGGCAACCGAGTTGTAAAACTATAATAATAGTATGTAAAACTGGATGATTTGGTAAATCTGTAAAACACATACATCATATGTATAGTAGCTTAAAATATATGTATCATCTGAATTTCCTATCATTCATATTGCTAATATCATACTATATACAATAGAAGCTGTAAAACTGTATACATATACATAACTGTGCTTTATCTCTAGAACCCTGTATGTCATGATTTGACCCCTCATGACAGGGTTGTGCAGCCCGTAGGCGGGACTTTAACCTGGTCAGCCTTCCAGGTAAGTCATTATACTTTACACTACCTCAATCCAGCCAAATTACATACTCTCCAAGGTGCGGGACTCATTACTATCTCGTCAAACTGGCCCCCTCAACCCAGCGAATTGGGGAGCTGCATACTCTCCGAGCACGGTTGACGGTACCTACACACTATCTAAGATATGTGGTTGCACTCTATCTGTATTAGCAATGGTACCGTGCTCTGTATTTTGTATCTGTATCTGTCAGTAATCATTCCTCAGGGATCTGATACTATATATATACATATATACTCTTTTATTGTTTTCATCATATTTCCAAAATTACCATAACGCTATCTTTTTGTACTGTAAATTCTGTAATCTCTATATTCTGTATCTATAACATCTTGATGCTATTCTATATATCTGTCTATAAAATATATATCAATATACTCTGTCTATATATTCTGAATGTTATAGAAATAGGAAACATGACATACTGCTAATGCTATATATGCTGATCTGAGTAAAACTGTAATATACTATTCTGGATAATTATCTGTAATATACTGATCTGTATAAAACTATAACATACTTATCTGAGTAAACATATGTATAGTGAAACTATTTGAATAAAAGCTGTATATATACATATATCTGTTTGCATAATCCCTGTGAATATCTGGCTATATCTGTATGTTCTGTATAACTTCATATACTGGAAAAACTGTATAAAGTTCTACATCAAATATTATCTACGCAAGCCACACATACTTTAAGAACACATATTATGAAAAAAAAAACTACATAATAACTGGTATACATATATGTTGGTAAAATTTCTATTAACATATTCAAATTTCCTAGCATAACATATTTGCCTTACCTTATCTCTGATAAGTCCCCACTGTACTCTAGTCCTATACCCGCAGGGTTCTTTACTTAACATCCTGAAAACAACATCCCCCAGAACAAAACATTAGTATCTTCTTGCATACAACATTTCTTATAATTGTAGGGAAAGCATATTCTGAACAAAACATTTTACCCTAAATTTGGGACGAATTTCAAACCTCTTCCACCGACGATCCGCTCTGGCAGACTTGTAGATAACTTTGCCAGGAGCATTGTGGTGGCCTCGGATCTTCAATTCGATGAGAAACAGGGCCAAAATTGAAGGGATAAGGAGGGAGAGGCGTTTTTAGAGAGAGAAAGAATCTTTTGCGCCAAAATTCTAAGGAAAAATCCAGGTTTTGGGAATTTATTGCCCCAAATTTGTCGACGAGACACGTCATCTCGTCGATGAGTCTTTAAGGAATTTCGTCGATGAACTTCCTCCCTCTTCGACGAATTTTAGATTGCCCCAAAAACCTCTCCTGGTATTTTATCGTCAACGAGGCGTGGCTTCGTCGACGAGGCCTACTTATGCGCTCGTCGACGAACTCCCTGTGTTCATTGACGAGACCCTCCCTCTTTATTATTTAAATACCATTATTCTTCGGGTCATTACAGAAGCACTATCCTTAGATCTCCCTCATGCTCCACTGGGCTCTTCAAATACACTAGTATATCATCAATAAATACTACCACAAACTGATTCAAATACTGGTGAAAGACCCTGTTCATCAAATTCATAAACACTGTAGGAGCATTTGTCAACCTAAACGGTATAACCAAAAATTCATAATGTCCATACCGTGTTCTAAATGCCGTCTTTGGAACATCTTTTTTCCTAACTTTCACCTGATGGTACCCAGAGCGTAAGTCTATCTTCGAAAAGACCTGTGTCCCCTGTAACTGATCAAAAAAATCATCGTTTCATAGGAGTGGGTATTTATTCTTGAAATTTACTTTATTTATTTCCTAGTAGTCGATGTACAACCTCATCGACCCATCCTTCTTCCTCACAAACAAAATCGGTGCTCAATAAGGCAACATACTACGCCGAATAAACCCTTTATCTAATAGTTCCTGTAACTGTTCTTTCAATTCTTTTAACTTTGCCGGTGTCATTCTATACGGTGCCTTCAAAATCGTCGCTGTCCTCGAAACCAAATCAATAACGAACTCTACCTCATGATCAGGAGGTAGTCCTGACAAATCCTCACGGAATACATTAGGAAAATCCCTCACCAGTGGGATATCCTCCACCCTCAGCTCTCCTTTTGATACTTCATTCACACAGGCTAAATATCCCTGATAGCCTTCTAATAGCAATCTCCATGCCTGAATAGCAGATAGTAACTGAGGTGGGGTGCGCACACGTGATCCCATGAATCTGTACTCTTGTCCCTCTAGAGATCTGAACACTACTTCTCTCTGATGGCAATCAATGCTGGCATAGTGGGCAGTTAGCCAGTCCATTTCCAAGATTACCTCAAACCTATACATGTCTAAAACATCCAGATTCGCTTACAAAGACCTCCCCTAAATACCCACTGGATAGTCCCTGAGTACCTTTCTACATATCCTTACAGCCCCAGTCGGCGTAATAACAGAAAAACTAATATCTAACTACTGAGGTTCAAACCCACACAATTTATTATATTCTCGGGTGATAAAAGAATTAGTCGCCCCTGAATCAAACAAGACGGTAGCTTTAAATAACAATATTGAAATAGTACCTGTCACCACATCTCCTGCAGCCTCAGCATCTCTCGGCATCAATGCATAAACTCGTGTCGGAGTAGTATTCCTCTACTATCCACAACGAGGTGCCTGATAGCCTCCTCTATATGGTTGAGGAGCAACCGCTACCACTGGAGGTTCTTGACAGTTCCTCGTAATATGTCCACGCCGGTGGCACTAATAGTAGACAACCTCCCTCACTCGACACTCTCTTAGGTGCCTCTTGAAACATCTGGAACAAGGAGGGGGCATCTTTTTACCCGATACTGCTCGATCTCCTCCTCCCTGTCATCGCCCCCCTCTGCTATCATATCTTCTCCACGACTCTCGACTGGACCCTGCCTGAAAATTATAAGGCATGTGCCTCTTCCTCTAGCTCCGTGCTGCTGCGCCTCTCTGTAGGCCACTCTCAATCATTGCATCCCTGTCCACTATCTTTGAGAAAGTTTGATCTCGAAAACCTACCACCTACTTATACAGGTTCTTCCTTAGGCCCTTCTCAAACTTCCTTGCCTACCTCTCCTCATATGGCACCAAATACGGGGTGAACTAGGACAACTCAATAAATCTCGTTGCATATTGCTGCATTGTCAAAAGGCCCTATGTTAGATATAGAAACTCTAATGCCTTTGCACTCTTGACCGTAGCGGGAAAATATTGCTCGAAGAAAACCTCCCTAAAGCGACTCCATGTCATCGCTATAGGGTCAAGCATCTACTCCTCCAGTAATCTCATCGACCTCCATTAGCGCTTTGCTTCCCCGGTCAATTTAAATGTGGCAAATAACACCCTCTGCTCGTTTGTACATAAGAGAACTGCCAGTATGTCCTCTATGTCCTAAACCCAGTTCTCTACTACTAGTGAGTCTGCTCCTCTAGCAAAATATGGGGGTCGCATATGCCTGAACTGCTCGATCGTGAAACTCTGCTCCCCTGAGCTCCTGGCCATCTCAACCATCACCTGCTGAGTGACGCTACGCAACATTGCATCAGGGTCTCCACTACCCATACTGGAAGGTCCTACTTCATCACCTCCTACACTCGTGTTACCGTTCCTCGGATCCATCCTGCAAAGAGAGCAACTAATCTCAACACACAATTACTATCACACAACCAATACACTGCTATAACTCATAAATTGCGCTTCTATGACCATTTATCTCCACATCCTTAATCCCCATTTAAGATTCAACCCTACCACTCAGAAACAAGATCCAGTGATAGTATCCATGGTTTTCCTGAAATCCTCACCCCAGGAAAAAACATAGAAACAACCCCCGTACTCCTGTCTCTAGGCCACAAGATAGAACCTTAAATTCTCACCTCATCCTCTAACAATCACTAACTCACATTTCAATCTACCCATATCCTATGTCCCTCGAAATCTAATCCTATAATCTGGTATTGAATATCATCATCTGTTATTGAATATCATTAGAGAAGAGTGATATTGAATTTTCATATACATATAGAGAGTGTTTTTGACTAGTTCATTACTTGAGAAAGTTTTACTTTGGCCATTGATTAAAGAGTCATTTTTAAGCGTGTTCTTAGCTAAAAATTTAATATCTTGGATTCTCCTAAACTATTTGATTAGATATCCTTTGCAGTGCATAACTATATATATATATATATATATATATATATATATATATTATTGAAGGATAGTTTCTGAAAATCTTATATTAAGGTTTGATCTTTGGTAATCTCATTATATATATATATATATATATATGTATGTATGTATATATATATATATATATATATATATATGTATGTATACATTAAGTTGAATATTACAAAGATCATATTGAGATTGAAATCTTGAGAGAGATATCGTTTTGACAAAGAGTGTTTTCAAATCTTTGCAATTTTCAGAAACTATCCTTCAATAATATATATATATATATATATATATATATGTATGTATGTATGTATGTATGTATGTATACATTAAGTTGAATATTACAAAGATCATATTGAGATTGAAATCTTAAGAGAGATATCGTTTTGACAAAGAGTGTTTTCAAATCTTTGCAATCTTCAAAGTTGCGTGTGTATTCAAAGATTTAACCTAAGTTCTCCAAAGCATTGATTTATATAAATATTTTTGGGAGATTTGATAAAAGGGATAGTTAGTGAATCATACTCTTGCATATAACGATTACATCATTACATTCATTCTGAGCTTCAAGTTTCATCATATGTTAATGTATTAGGAATTTGAATTGTACTCACTAGCTTTGTTGGAAGCAATTTTAAGTGTTTTACAGAGTTCATTATATTCACAGTTCAGGTTGTGAACTGGGTTTGAGGAGAGAGTTGTATCTCATGTAAGCAGCGGATTAAGAGGAAGCTATACCTCTTGTAAGCAGCAGATAGAAAGGGAAGCTCCATCCCAATTTAAGGAACCAGGATTATAGTGGAATCCTTGAGTGAGTTGCTCAAGGCGAGGACATAGGCCGGGTTAGTTGGATCTCATAAAAACTGTGTTAGCATTCTCTCTTCCCTTATCTCTTTACTTTTCGCACTATATTTCATTATTTACATGGCATGTATGTTTGTTGAATAATTTCACACGAACTTGATAAGTAATTGGTTGAATTCAGACATAGGGATTAATTGGTAAATAAGTTTGAAAGAATTTTTACAATACCCAATTCACCCCCCTCTTGAGATTACACCTAAATCAACATTTGGTATCAGAGCGGGTTTACTTAAACTTAATAGTTCATTTGTAAAAAGATCACATGACACACATCGGTGTAACTCCATTCGGTGAGGGACACTCATCCACTAGACCACCAATTTTCTGTGGTGTAAACTACACCTATTGGAAATGTAGGATGAACGTATATCTATTGAACATAGATTGGAAAGTATGGAAAATACTGACAAAGGGAAATCATATTCCCATGAAAATAATTGATAAGGTAAATGAACCTAAAACTGAAGATGAATATACTGAAGAGGACTAGAAATCAGTGCAAATGAATGCTACTACGATGAACTTGCTTTTCTGTGCATTAGATGTAAAGAAATTTAATTAGGAAATAGCATGTAACTCAGCTAAAGAAATCTAGGAAAAATTAGAAGTCACATATGAAGGCACTAAGGAAGCCAAAGACAGTAGGATAGACATGCTCACCAGTGAATATAAAGCATTTAGAATGACTGCAGATGAATCTATACAATCCTTGTACACTAGATTCACACACATCATTAACTCTTTAAATGCACTTGGAAAGACTTACCCTACTTATGAGTTGATCAGGAAAATACTCAGGGGACTACCTCTAGTGTGGGAAGCAAAAGTTATGGCAATAGCAGAAGGGAGAAATCTAAAGGAGATGTCGGTGGACAAACTCAGTGGATCGCTCATCACTTATGAGCTGTGAGAGAAAAAGTGAGCAGAATAAGGCAAAGAAAATTACTACACTTAAGGCATTGCCAAACAACTCTAGCGAAGAAAGTGATTTAGAATCAGATGATGACATGGCCTTGCTAACAAAGAAGTTCAGGAAGTTCTTGAAAAAGAATAAGAAGTTCAATATAAAATTCTGGAACTTAAAATCAGAAAGAGGAGAGTCAAGCATGAATAAAAAGAAGGAAGATCTTCCAACATGCTACAACTGCAGAGAGGTTGGACACATCAAGCCTGAGTGTCCCAAACTAGTGAAAGCCTCAAAGAAAACGAAGAAGGCGCTGAAAGTCAGTTGGGATACACACAACAGTAGCTGTTCAGAATCTGAAACCAGCGACGACGAGATTGTTAATCTGTGTTTAATGGCACATGATGACCTTGAGATATGCTTAAGATCAGCATCCTCAAAAGGCAGCTGGTATATGGATAGTGGATGCTCACGTCACATGACTAGAGATAAAGCAAAGTTCATATCCATTACACCCAAGGATGACGAATTTGTCACTTTTGGAGATAACGCTAAGGGAGGGATCACAGGTGTAGGTAAAGTTGGTAATGATTCGTCATTAATTATAGATGATATTTTATTGGTTGAGGGTTTAAAGTACAACTTATTGAGTATAAGCCAACTGTGTGATAAAGGTTACAAAGTGTCATTTGAACATGACAAGTGCATAGTTGAACGCATAACTGATAATAAAATATTATTCATAGCTGAGCGTCATGAAAACATATATACCATCAGTTTTGATAACTTAACAGCACAGAGTGTGACATGCTTCTTTGCTATGAATGAAATTAGCTGGATTTGGCATAAAAGACTAGGACACACAAACATGGATTTAATCTCAAAACTTGTCAAGAAAGAATTAGTTAAGGGACTGCCTAAGACAAAATTTGTGAAAGATAAAATATGTGATGCTTGTCAACTAGGAAAACAAGAAAGAACAGGTTTTAAGAAGAAGAAAGAAATCTCCACTACTAGGTCACTCCAAATGTTACATTTAGACTTATTTGGACCAAATCCAATTCAGAGTTTAGGAGAAAAATCATACGCATTTGTCATAGTTGATGATTTTTCAAGATATACATGGGAATTATTCTTAGGTCACAAAGATGAAGCATGTGAACAATTTATAAATCTGTGCAAGAAAATCCAAAATGAAAAGGTATATACTATCACTAAAATTAGAAGTGATAGGGGTAGAGAATTTAAAAATCAAGGCATGGAAGACTACTGCAATTCATTAGGAATAGCCCATAACTTTTCAGCCCCTAGAATACCACAACAAAATGGTGTAGTTGAAAGGAAAAATAGGTCTATACAAGAAATGGCTAGAACTATACTTAACAAACATAAATTACCTAAGTATTTCTAGGTTAAGGCAGTGAATATCGCTTGCTATGTGCTACATAGAGTTCTGATTAGACCATCACTTAATAAGACTCCGTACGAGTTATGGAATGGCAATAGACCAAACATATCATATTTTCATGTCTTTGGCTGTAAATGTTTTGTTCTTAGAGACAATGAGCATTTAGGAAAGTTTGATGTGAAATCAGATGAAGGTATCTTCCTAGGGTATGCCTTAGATAGTAAAGCCTATAGAGTATATAACAAACGAATATTGATGGTTATAGAATCTATTCATGTTGTGTTCGATGAGTCAAATCCCTTCTCCAAAAGAGTTGATGAAGAGGAAGTTGAGATAACCAAGGAAAACAAGGAATATTTATAAATCAATCGAAGTACATTAGAGATCTACTCAAAAAGTTTAATATGGAAGATGGAAAAATACTAGGTACACCTATGAGCGCTTCATTGAAATTAGATAAAGATAAACAAGGTATACCAGTACATGTCAAACTTTATCGTGGAATGATAGGTAGCTTACTTTATCTAACTTGCAGCAGACTTGACATAATGTTTAGTGTATGTTTGTACACAAGATTTCAGTCTGCACCAAAAGAGTCACATTTGCTAGCTGTTAAACGAATATTAAGATACCTAATAGGAATGGGGGAAATTGGATTATGGCATCCTAAGTACACATCTTTTGAGATTGTCGGCTATTCAGATACTGATTTTTTGGGTAGCAAAGTGGATAGGAGGAGCACAAGTGGTACTTGTCATTTCTTAGGACAGTCATTAGTCTCTCGGTTTTCCAAGAAACATAATTCAATTGCTCTTTTCCACAGCTGAGATTGAATACATAGCATGTAATGACCTGGATAAATTATGGTATTTTAAATAATGATAAATAGGGGGAAAATAGACGTTGGAAGGGAAAAAAAAAGGGCAGTAGGCCTTGTCGACGAAGTTACAATTGGGCTCATCGACAAGGACGTGTCTCATCGACGAGAAAATACCGAGAGAGGGTTTTGGGTGACTCTGAATTTCGTCGACAAGGAGAGATTTTATCGACAAGTTGTCTTCATGACCTCATCAACGAGGTAACGTGGCTCGTCGATGAAAGCCATAGTATAAATAGTGTTAAATGCCAATTTTTGCCAAATTTCACGCGAACATACTCTCCCTCTCTCCTCCCTTCGGTTTTCCACTCTTCTCTCTTAGTTTTTGGGCCGGATTTTTGCAGGTTCGACAATATGAGGCCACTACGACATTCTTGGTGAAGTTCTCTGCATATCTACTGGAGTAGATCGTCGGTGGGGCTGAGTTGGAAACTATTCCAAATTTAGGGTAAGACTTTCTATTCAGTATTTGGCCTTACTATAGTTGTAAGAAATTCTATATATGGCGAAATACTGAAGTTTAGTTTTGAGAAATATTGTTTTCAGGGTGTTGAGCGGGGAACCCTACGGGTGTAAGGCGGATTATTTTAGGGACTTTTCAAGAATCAGGTAAGGGAATAAATTAAGCCAGTAATTTTAAGAAAATGTATGTATGATCTTACAATATTTTTTTCAAGAAAATGGATATATATGTATATTTTATGTTGGGAAATACTATGATAAATGGCGATGTGTTTAAATATACCTAATACCCATTCTGTGTGGCATGAGTAAGATTTATTGTGAAATACTGTTTTTTGAGAATATTTTTATATGATATGGTAGCGTACGGGTCGAGCTACTGATGTGATATGTCGGCGTATGAGTCGAGCTATTGAGGTGATTGAGCCGGCGTACGAGCCGAGTCTCTTATTTGTTATGCAATGCAGCGTACGGGCCGTGATTGATAAAATATGAAATGCCGGCATACAGGCCGATGATTTTTCACTTTGTATATGAAATGTGATATGATGATAGTGAATTGACAATTATTACTATGGAATAATGATGTATCATGGTTTGGAATATGATATATAGTATTAGAACATGGTCGGCTTGGTTTAGGCTTACACTAGACACGGTACCGTAGCTATGTGGTCACGTTTATCGTGATATTTGTGTTATCGCTGTCATACGAGACAACGTGAGGATGGATAGTCTATGTGGTTATTGAAGTGTTGGCGCCTTGGTGTACGGACCAATCTAGCAAACCCATCATACTTACAGACATTTATTTTGACTTGGCAGTGGTCGGCTAGCCATTATCAGGTGCTGCATTCGGGCCACACAACCTAGTCATGTGGGGGTAATACATGACATTAACCAACTAACCTACCAGGGTTGTTTTTGTATTATTATCACTATAAAATATGAATTATGTTTATGGAAACTCAGTATGTTCGGTTATGTTATGATTATACATGTTTTCCTAGAAATAATATTGACAGTTTTACTAAATATGTTTATGTATGCTCTTAAGTATAACACGAAATACTCATGTTTCCACACATTGGTATTAGTTTATTTTCCCTTATTGAGAGGTGTCTCACCCCAAATTATTTGATTATTTTAAGAGCCCCGGATAGAAGAGCGGATAAAGCTTCACTAAGATAGATATCGCTAATTTACCCTTTTCTGAAGGGTAAGTCTTTTTGGTAGGGTCAGATGGATGTTGTGGGAAATGACCCTAGGACTGGTCTTTGGAGATTTTGCGAGTTGTATTATGGATATAGTAAACTCTGGTTTTGTATTTAATGATATTCCATGATATATATGATTTTATGTTTTCTTGCTGCCTAGGCTTCCGCATTGTATTTTTGATATGACCTTGGTACCCACGGGTACAGGTGGATTATGATCTGCAAGATTTATTAATTTGAAAAAGAAAAAAATTTTAAAATAGGCAAGTCGTTACATAGCAGCAGGTAGTTGTAGTGCTCAAACGCTATACATGTAGCAACAATTGAAGGATTTCGGATTAAGCTATCAAACAATCCCTATAAGATGCGATAATACCAGTGCAATAAACATCTCAAATAATCCTATATTACATTCACAAACTAAGCATATAAAGATACGACACCATTTTCTTCATGATCATGTGCAAAAATGGGATGTGACACTTGAGTTTGTATGCATAGATGAACAATGAGCAGATATATTCACGAAACCACTTGCGGGGGATAGGTTTATCCAAATTAAGCATGAATTAGGCCTGATGCGTAGTCGAGAGGTTGCCTAAAATTACATTAGATAACATAATTCAGGGAAGTAATGTCACTTAACATTCACAATTTGTTAAAAGTCTCATGGTTAGCTAATTGATTGAATATTTGGTATCGCTGTTTTAAGATGTAAAGATTTGGTATCACATTAATTAACATTTAGTATTCTCACATAATCTTTGAAATTTGGCACACTGTGTATGTTCACAATGCAATTTACATTCCACAACATAGATTTATGCATTAACAAAGGGGATGGTTGATGCACAAAGGGAAGAAATAATTTTTTTTTGGGGTCAAATATGATAGTTGAACAAGATTAAAACTTTAAGGTTTCAAAAGGGGAGAAGAACATAAGGTTAAGTCCACTCATGCACTATTATTATTACACCTTTTTGTTAATGTCAAAAGGGGGAGAAGAATAAGCAAAAATTGTTGTTATTGATGTTATGCAAAGGGGGAGAAGGATAACAATAGCAAAAATAAATACAAATTATTGAAAATTGAAGAGCAAAACTAATTGTGTAAAGGGGAGAAAATTCAGGCTATAGGAGAAGAATCAAGGTAAACAATATGTGTATGTACATGAGCATATTTCATTTATTGAATATTTAATGCATTATTTGAGGGGGAGCCTTGTTAGGCATAACCCACTATCTATTTTTTGCTCGTGTATTTGTCATCATAAAAAAGGGGGAGATATTTGACTCTACGAGTCCAATTCGGTTTTTGATAATGACAAATCACTTGGTATTTGATCTGTGCATTGAGATTGTGAATACAAACTATATATATAGCATGCACAGAAGGATAACAAGTCATGGAAGCCATGAAGATGAAAAAATACATATCTTGGCACAACCCATGGAACTCAAAGAGTACAAGAATGAAGATGTTAGCGATAAGTTCAAAAGCGTCATGGGAATGGGCTTGGACCTCATGTATTTACATTTTCATATGATTTAATTTAAGGCACAAATCATACCTTAGAATGACCTTTGGACTCATGCATTTCATGAACATCATTAGGGGACATTCATAGACTTAGAAATAATGTCAAAACCCTGGAAAATATTTTTGTAAAAGAGCCAAGAAAGAAAACAAAACAAAAATTTCAAACCAAAAGAAAAAATCTAGGAATTGGGAACTTCAAAAGATCGAAGTCAAAGTTCAGTCGTCTGAAGTGGCAACTTCAGAAGACTGAAGTTAACCTCAGTTGTTTGAAGAATTTTTTCTGAAGACCGAAAATTAAGTTCAATCACTTGAAGGATTTATGGTGAAACTCAGAACCTGGTAGAAGCATCTCAAAAGACTGAACTCACACTTCAGTCGTATGAACCCAACACTTTAGTCGTCTAAGCCCCAACCTCAGTTGTCTGACCCTGTGTCCAGGTTATTTTTCGAAGCTTAAAAAGAACTTCAATCGTCCGAACTTGCAGGAAAACTTAAAAAATTAATTTTTATTAAGAGAACTTATGATATATTTTGTGATCCAACGGTGTTGAGATCTATTCTAAAGGCAAGATCACTATATATACTGAATATCTAAACCCTAGTATGGGAGCTAAGACATACGAGAAGAGAAGGGAACATCTTGTTGAAAAGAGAATTGAAAAACTTGAATGTCTTGATATACGATTGCCTGCACTCTGACTTACAATCATCAAGCTTGGGCAAATCAACTTAGAAAATCAAAAGGAATCTATTTATACATCTTGATTTCAACTTGGTTTTGAGGTTTGGTTAATTCATTTAGTGATTTCAAGAGTTTTTCATATCATCATCTGTTATTGAATATCATTAGAGAAGATTGAGATTGAATTTTTCATATACATATAGAGAGTGTTTTTGACTAGTTCATTACTTGAGAAAGTTTTACTTTGGCCATTGATTAAAGAGTCTTTTTTAAGCGTGTTCTTAGCCAAAAACTTAATATCTTGGATACTCCTAAACTATTTGATTCGATATCCTTTGCAGTGCATAACTATATATATTATTGAAGGATAGTTTCTGAAAATCTTATAGTAAGGTTTGATCTTTGGTAATCTCATTATATATATGTATGTATGTATACATTAAGTTGAATATTACAAAGATTATATTGAGATTGAAATCTTGAGAGAAATATCATTTTGACAAAGAGTGTTTTCAAATCTTTGCAATCTTCAAAGTTGCATGTGTATTCAAAGATTTAACCTAAGTTCTCCAAAGCATTGATTTATATAAATATTTTTGGGAGGTTTGATAAAAAGGATAATTAGTGAATCATACTCTTGCATATAACGATTACATCGTTACATTCATTTTGAGCTTCAAGTTTCATCATATGTTAATGTATTAGGAATTTGAATTATACTCACTAGCTTTGTTGGAAGCAATTTTGAGTGTTTTATAGAGTTCATTATATTCACGGTTCAAGTTGTGAACTGGGTTTGAGGAGAGAGTTGTGTCTCATGTAAGCAGCGGATTAGGAGGAAGCTGTACCTCTTGTAAGTAGCGAATTGTAAGGGAAGTTCCGTCCCAATTTAAGGAGTTAGGATTATAGTGGAATCCTTGAGTGGGTTGCTCAAGGCGAGGACATAGGTTAGGTTGGCTGAACCTCGTAAAAACTATGTTTGCATTCTCTTTTCCCTTATCTCTTTACTTTTTGCACAACATTTCATTATTTACATTACATGTATGTTTGTTGAATAATGTCACACGAACTTGATAAGTAATTGGTTGAATTTAGACATAGGGATTAATTGGTAAATAAGTTTGAAAGAATTTTTAAAATACCCAATTCACCCCCTTTTGAGATTACACCTAAATCAACATTTATCATTCTCTATTTCTCAATTTTCATTATTTCTTTTATTTCATATTTTAGCCCATTTTATCATTCTTTCACTTTCCGTTTCCATTTTACTATTTGGCTCATGAGTATCCTTCTTATCTAGTACCAACATCACGTCTGTAACTCATGGCTACCCTGAGGATCTTTCTTTCCATGCCATGCTTCCCCCCATGGTCAAGGTTGTGTGGCCGGAGGCTGGATCTAACCGTGGTTGGCTGATCAGGTTATATCAAAATATCATAGCACATATCTCGCGTCTGTAGTACGACGAGCCGGCCTATAACCTTGATCCAGACTCAGGGGGTACAACAACTCTATTAAACAGCTCAGTCGACTGTCATGCCACATGCTCCAAGAGTTCTTATGGTTGCACTACACCACTAGCAACGGTACCATGCTCAATATCACAACCCATCATTAGGGTTTCCACAACCATAAGGGTTTACTACCACATTCCCACAATCATTATGCGGTATTGGCATTTCATCAATCATATTTCAATGATCCCTTTGCAGTAGTTGCAATTTGCAACATTCACGTTTTCCCAATATTCACACTCAGTATACCCAATTCAATAATTACATTTCAATTCAATATTCACAATGCCATATTTACATTTCAGTATACCCATTTCAATATTCCTGTTTCAACTATTCATATTGCAGCATTTACATTACAATATTCATATTTTCCATTTTCACATTTTAGTATTTACCCTGCAAAATTCTCAAAACAATTTTCACATTTCCAATATTCACAATTTCAGAATTCCCTATCTCAATATACACATTTCAATGTCAAATTAACATATATAACCCATTTCGTAAAGTTCCACACTTTCAATAATACAAATCATATTCTTATATTTTCCCATTTATTATAGATAATATTTCTATAATAATATTTCATATTCCAAAATATCACAATTTAATATTACTCAAATGCTACACAATTTATCTGATATTTATATCATAATAATTTCCAGACAAAATACCATATGCTCATTTTCACATATCAATTCAAACAGTAGTTCTAAAAAAAATATTGCTATAATTTATTGCCCTTACTTGGCTTACTGAGAGTCTCGTTAAAACCTAAATCCTACGCCCTTGGTGCCCGAAATTTAAATCCTGCAATTTGTGTTTTCCCCAAATTAATTAACCTATTTCCCAAAATAATACCCATATAACCTTCCCTAGGCTCCATATACTCAAAATTAACATTTAAACTAATATTTAACACCTTCACTTGATTTTCTGAACTATGCCTACGGGGTCCCAAAATTACACCCGTGGCGCTCACCCGGGCCCTAAATTTCAAAAATCCTACTTCAACCTCAGATTCTCAATATTCTAGCATTTCTAAATCAACACTAATTAAATAACAATTAGCGTCTTAATAACCCTCTTATCCCAAATTTGAGGTTATGCTTATGACGACCCCACGAGAAATCTGCTCCGCTAGACTTGTAGAGAATTTTTCCTAAATTCTCGTGTTGGTATCCGATCGTCAATTGAGCTTGAAATTTACAAGAAATTGAGGTAAAATAGGAAATTTAGTTTACCCCAGGAGATACGCTTACGCCGCTTCTACCACCAATCCGTTTCGGTAAAAATGACGGCAGCGGAAAATGGAGTCTAGCGGTATCTTCTGATTTTCGATCGAGCGAGTAACTATCAAAAAAATGAGGAGAGGGAGAGAGAACGAGAAGTGAGAGACAAGAGACTGTTGGGGGGGGGGGGCAATACGCAAGATGCCTTTGTATCTTTTTTTTTTTTATCCTTTTGAAACCCTCCTGAAGCTTCTACTTCAGGAGGTGTAGATATATAGATATATATATATATATATATATATATATAAAATATAAAATAATAATAATAATATATTTAATTAATAATAATTATTTATTTAATTAATAAAAATAAAAATAAATTTTAATTATTATTTTTTTTCTTTTTTTAAAATTTAATTTAATTTAATATTTAATTTTTAATTAATTAATTAGTTAATTTATTTATTTTTTGAAATCACCCCACTAATCTTGTATAGCCATTTTTGGGGTTATTACACATTTAGTGAAGGAGGTTTAGATGCGGTTACCTCCTTATCGACTATAGCTGCTATACCATGATTTACCACTTTTTGATTATTTGAACTTGGAGCATCCAGAGTGGTAGTCTCTAACTTCTGGGCTCCTCCATATTTCCTATCCAACTCATACCATATTTCCCTCACATTTTTTCATGCCATGATCTCATGAAAAATGTTAGAACTTAAGGCACAATATAAAAAATCTATGGTAATTGAATTTGCATGCATCAAGTTAATATCATTTTCATTCGAAGGCAAACAAATTCCCTTTTCTATCACCTGCTAGACCCTCTAGTCCATAGATTTTATAAATATGTTCATTCTTATTTTTCAATGGGTGCAACTAATACCACAAAATATAGGAGGCCTAGTAAGTGACTATCCCTCACCGAATGAGGATACACCAATATGAGTCATCGCGGTCTTTTGCAAAAATGTTTAAGTCTAGCGCAACGAGGCTCTGATACCAATTGTAGGAATTGGTGTATTCCCAAGAGGGGGGAGTGGTGAATTGGGTATTTAAAATTTGTTCCTAAGTTCAATTCAAATTGACAATTAGTATAGCTCAACCTAGCATCTGTCTGCGCAACTATCAATTACCCAACAATTTAAAACTAAGTAGAAAATACAACAGTTTTGGCGAACTCAATATTTCTCAAGAAGATATATATATGCATAAATTCAAGGTATATCAAACATTCACAATAATTTAAGTGCACGCATACATATACTGAAAGTAAAGAGATAAAGGGAGGAGAAAGCGACACACGATATGTTATCGAGATTTGGCCAATCCAACCTATGTCCCTGCTTCTAGCTCACAAGCAAGAGGATTCCACTAATTGCTTGCTTATGGGTGGAGTGGTACCGATTACAAAGTCTTTCCTTACTTGGCAAGAAATACCCTAGGTCAAATTTGCGAGGCTGACCCCAACCTTACAACTGCACCTTAGAAAGGGGCACTTAGTTTTTTTAACCGGGTCTAAACCATCTGGTGCTCTCTTAATCGAGTTTAAGCAATTCAGTGCACATCTTAGGTCAATGCAATCCTCTTTCAAAGATCACACATCGAGAATACAACCAGTATAAATTTTGCGTATGATACAATGTTTCTTACAATAAGCAGATAAGTACACTATATGCACAAATACACTTATAGATGATATGATCTTAATGCTCAAGTGAGATCTTGATAATACAGTATATCAACTCACAATAGAATGTGTATCTATATGTTTATGTGTGAGTAAGTGAAATTTCTGATTCAAGATAATATATTCAAAATATGAACAATCAGATAATCTTAATAACCCTAATCAAATATCTCAAAAAATATATTTCAAATGAAAATTACAAAAGATATTTAGGGTTTTATCTTGCAAAAATATTTTATCAAAAAAACCCAGTAAGCTAATGAAACTTGCAATAAGGATGCAAGATCTCAAGCTATGAAAAGTTCTTCCCAATCCAATATTTACAAATAAAATACAATGGGAAAAACGTTCAGCTCACTCTCAAAAATTAGTACACAATCAAATGCAAGTATGAGAGAGTAAAAAGCTTGGGAGTGCTATGAGATTTGCTCATGACAATGCACACTCAACCTAGTTTCTAAATGCAAACAATATGCAAGTGAAGAAGGTGAGGAAATATACTCTTTCGAAAAATATGATCAAATGTATATGAGAAAGAGTTTTAAACAATATGCTTGCAATAATATGAGAGTATGAAAAGATTTAGCACAACAAAATTTTTAGAGATTTTTTTTTAATCAATATGCTAATCCATAGTTAATCTAGCCAAATGAAGCGATATATATAGAATGCCCCAAAAATATAATCGTTAGGGACATGGCTGTTATTGATTACGCGCCTATATTGCGTAATTAGGTGTTTTAATTCATGCATTAAGGATTATATTTAATTAAATGCCTAATTATGCTTAATATTTTAACATTACGCTCTATTTATAATATTTGGATTTTATTGAATAATTTATGAATTTTTGGTATTTTATTTTTGGGCACAATGACGTTTCGTAATTTGGGCACAATTCCCCCATCTGAGCTTCGATTGAGGTGATTCGAAATTCTATGGAAATCCAAGAAAGTGCTCTACAACTTTCGTGTTTTGAACTTTGAAAGTAACGGGCTATAGGAAGGCTGAAATCAGGGTTGTTCGCTGGGAAACAAAGAAAAATAAAAAGGAAGAAACAAATAAAGAAAAGAAAAAAAAATTGGGTTGATTTGACCCGGCCATGCAACTGGGTCCTCCTTTGGCTTGTGTGCTGGGTAGGTCTTGGGGGGAAACTTTATATATATATATATATATATATATATATATATATATATATATATATATTCTTTTCTTTCTTCCAACCCAGCAGCTCCCTCTCCTCACCTTTCTTCCCTTTCTTTGTCTCTTCTTCCTATTGTCTCTCTTCACTCTCTAATCTTCTCTGTTCCCACTCCTTCTCATCTCTCTTCACTCTTTGTCTTGTCCTTCTCTCCTCTCCTCTCTTTTCTCCCCTTTCTCATTACTTTCTTCTTCCTCTTGTTGCAACCTGAACTCCTGCTGCCCTCCTCTTGAACTGCCACCGTCCTCCATAGCCACTGCTGTGCTGCCGGTTCTCTTTGTTCTACTGTTGTTGGAGGAAGCCGAACCTCCTCTCCTCTCTCTCTCTCTCTCTCTCTCTCTCTCTCTCTCTCTCTCTTATGTTACTTTAATATTGGAGCATTGTTAATTTCAAATTGTCTTCTTTTTCTTTAAATTAATTGTTGAGTTAAATTTTTTTTTGGAATATTTACATTATTAAGTTCGGCTTGTTCTTTTTAAAATCTTGCTTTAAAATTTAAACATTTTGTTAAGTTCTATTTATCGTGAGTTTGGTTTAGTTGAAGTCTTGGTTATTATGGTGTTTTAATTTATTATTTAAATTATCGTAGAGCCAAGTTTGTTTTCAATGAAACCATTGTCGGATTAGATTTAAATTATTTTGTTTTCGTTATTGATTGAGTTAAGTTTAGTTTTTAAGTAGGCGTTTAATTGAGTTTTTATTTCTTATGGTTGAATGCTTAAGTTCATTAATAAAGTTTTTATCTGTAGGCTTTTTTCTGAAATTTTAAATGTAGGATATGTTTTCTATTTGAATGGTTCAACGTAAGATTGTTTTTCCGCATTTAGTTGAATAATATAGTTTATGTTTTGCTTCGTTTTAATTTATTCACAAAATTTCAAACATCTCAGGAACTGAATCTGAATTGTGTTCAGTAAAACTTTCTTTTCTTAGTTTCTTTTGGAATTACACAAAATTTGGAATTAAACTGCATTCTCTGAGGAGATGATCTGGCCCTTGGGCTAATTATTACACGACTGAATTCCTATACTTGGGATAGCTTTCGAGCTACTCATTTTTTGAGTGAGTCAAGTTTTTGGTGCCGTTGCCAGGGAATGTCATTTTTAGTTTCAAACTAGTGTTTTTCCGTTATTTTAATTTTTCTCATAAAAAAGAAAAAAAAAAGAAAAAAAGAAAAAGAAAAAAAATGAGTTTTGAAGAAAATATGGCTGTACCTGCACCATGCATGCTTATGGATTTTTTGCAACTCACACGAACCACACAACCATTTTACATCATATTACTTGAGAATGCACAGAACTTTAACATTAAGCCTAGAATGATATTTGTGATACCTCAATTTTATGAGATGGAGTGTGAAAATTCGTATCAGCATTTAACTGATTTTGAGCTTGCATGTGTTGCATTCATAGATGGGACTGCTACTAATTAGGCAATTAGATTGCGTCTATTTCCTTTTTCATTGAAAGACAAGGCTAAGACGTGGTTTAATTCTATTAGGTCTAATTCTATCTCTAGTTGATCTGATATGCAAAATGATTTTTTGCATAAATTTTTTCCCTTAGAGAAAACTCAATTATTGCTGGAACAGATCAGTCAATTCATGCAAGGAGTTGATGAGAAATTTCATGAAAGCTAGGAAAGATTTATAGATTTGGTTAATATGTGTCCCCATCATGGATTTGAATCATGGCGTATGGTCAACTATTTCTACACTGTGTTGATTCCTGAATCGAAATAGTTCGTTCATACTATGTGTTCAAGATATTTTTTCGACAATGAGCCTGATGAGCCATTGGATTTTATGGATCATTTAGCTGACTATGCTCAGTAGTGGAACACTAGGATTTACAGAAGACCGATTGCAGCTCAACCTTTGAGAGTAATACATGGTGGAGAGTGGAATGAACTGAAAGATGATTTTTGTGTTGAAACACGTCTGGCTGAACTCATTAGAAGAGTGGAGGCTATGGAGATGGAAAAGAAAAATAGTATGGAGCAACTTTGGAATCAACATTCCCAGTCCTATGCACCCCCTTATCAGTCGTCATATCATCAAGCTGCCCTTTAGCATCAGTATCAGCCACAATAGATCTCTAAGAGCTATGCACCTTTAGGATTTCAATCTAATGTAGCACTTGTTCCACTGGAGAAGTCTCTTGAGGATGCTCTTCAGCAGTTCATGCAGATTCAAGTCATAACTAACAATTAGTACACTCATGCCATACATGAATTGCGGGACACCATTAATGAGATGAGCACACAGTTGAATATCTTAGAAAAAAGGGAATTTCTGGTAGAACCTCAGTCTAATCCTCAAGAATACCAATACCAATAGCAACAAATGCATAATGTTTCTCTTAAGATAGCGGAGTTTGTCATTACTTCGAGAAGTGGAAAAGAAGTTCCCTAACCTAAGATACTCACTGACAGACCAACAGTTGTCCTGACATCTAAAGTTACAACCGAAATAGATGAAGTCAAAGAAAAATCAGAGAAAGCAAGCCCAGAATTGAAGAAGTCAGTTAACATGGAGACCGAGACCAGTGAGGAGTACCAACCTGTGGTACCTTACCCTCAGAGATTGACAGTCGTGGAACCATCATTCCCTACTAAACTAAATGTCAAGGAGTGTAATGCTGAAGCAAATCCACGCAGTGGTAAGGTGATGGGTACAGCTGATAAAGAGGGTGAGCAGACTGGTGAAAGTTTAATTTTCAAAGAACCAGGTAAAAATTTTAATGTTAATGCTTCTGAAGAACCAAAGGTAACTACTCCGACAACTTTGCCTCAAAGATCAGTTCTTAAAGAAGTGAATTTCCCAGAAAATATACTGAATAAAGATCCTTTCTTGTTAAAACAAGGAAGGCAATCTGTACATGTTTTGTCTGGTACCTTAGAACGTATTGATTTATTTGAGGCTAACTTTTGTGCAGGTAACAAGACTGATTCATCGTGGCGACTCAAATTTGGAGACTTGTCAGTTCAATTTATGTACCTGCACCCACCAGATGAAATTCCTCTAGAGCCTCTGCCAGATAGATTGTGATGTTTTTCTTACCCTTCTTTTAATTTTGTTTTACCTTACTTCATTTTTAGTTTATTTTCAAGTACATTTTTCTATAGTTTCGGTTTTTCTTTTCCATTACTTCTCCACCCAAGTACGCTTTACTTCTCCTGTGCATATCTTTTCTATTTCCCCTATGCTTTCACATTGAGGACAATGTTCCACTCCAGTTTTGGGGGGGGGGGGGTGGGTGAGAATTTACATGTGACACTCTACACATCCACTTGCTGAGTTTTGTATTAATTAATTAAAAAGAAAGAAAGAAAGAAAGAAAGAGTACTGAGGATAAATGATCATACCATGATTAACACTGACGTATACTGTAGAGACCCGAATAATTATCGTAATTTAATAATAGGAGGAGGAGAGGGAAAAGAAATTAAAGAATGAAATTATGCAGGGTCTCGTCGACAAACACAGGAGATTCATTGATGAGAACACATAAAGAGCTCGTCGACGATCGCCGAGAAGATACCGAGAGGATGTATTGCAGTTCTACACTTCGTTGACCTGGAGTAAGCATTTGTCGACGAATTTCCTTTTTGACCTTGTCGATGAAGTGGCGTGACTCGTCGATGAAAGCCAGTGTATAAATAGGCATAAACTTCATTTTTTTGACCGAAACTCACATGCAAACCCCTCTCTCTCTCTCTCTCTCTCCTCAATTCATCCCTCCTTCCTTCTCTCTAAGATTTTGGGCTGGATTCTCATCAGTTCGATGATCCGCGACCACCACGATAGTCTTGGAAAAGTTCTCTTCAAGTCTGCCGAAGTGGATCATTGGTGGGGTTGACTTGAATTCCATCCCAAATTCAAGGTAAGACTTTTTACTCAATATTTGCCTTTCCTATAGTTATATAAAATGTAGTACACAGAAAAATATTGAAGTTTAATTCTGAGGGATGTTGATTTCAGGGTGTTGAATGCGGAACCCAGCGAGCGCAGGACTAAAATTTCATAGGGGCTTTTTCAATTGTTAGGCAAGGGAATAAATTAAAACAGTAATTTTTCATGAAAATTATTATTAAATTATTAGCAGATTTATGTTCAGAAAGCATGTATTATATTTGAGTATTTTTAAGAAAATGCATATTTGGGAAAGTGCTACTATTATACTGGAATGTATGTTTTTAGTATAAAATGCTAGAAAATATGATTTCAGAGTAGAATGTATGGTATTATTCAACATTGTATAGCATGAATATTATTTTATGCAAATTCTATCATGTTAAGGTAATTTACAGATAAAGTATATTACAGTGATTTTCAAAAATTATGGAATAATGCAATACATTATGATTTTAGAAAGTATATTACAGTGATTTTCAGAAATTATGGAATAATGCAATACATTATGATTTTAGAATGCATGATAAATAATATATTTATTCAGATTAATATGTATGAAATGTTCAACACAAGGCTGTGATTGATAGCCGGCGCAAGGCCACGTATTATGTATGATTTTGGCGCAAGGCCATATTTATGAATGATTTTGGCGCAAGACCGCATATATGAAAGTAATCGGCGCAAGGCCGTATTTATTTATGTTATTACAAAAAAAATACTATCAATCTATTTACGTTAAACGGTATATCATCATGTATTATATGTTATCAGAATCCGGATGATATTTCAGTTTAGTTTTAGGAGCACGATATCGTAGCTATACAATTCAGATTATGACAGTTCAGACTTGTGCTAACTGCCCCTGCAAGTAGAGGGGGTGGGAGATGGATAGTCGATGTGGCTTTTAGTGTAGAGTTGTAAATGTCCACTTGGCAGTCCGGACCAGGGTGTGGCAGGCCCATCGTACTTATAAATATTTTTGACTCGACAGTGGTCGGCCAACCATTGTTGGGTCCCACCTTCGGGCTACACAACTTGTCATAGGGGGTAATACATGACATCAACTAGCTATACATCTTGGGTAAATTTCAGTATTATTAGTTATATAAGACATTTCATGAACAATATGATTTATGAGAATTATGATATTATATGTTTACTCAGCTATGTAATGATCAATGTTTTCTAGTATATGAAATGTACTATATATCTACTATAGCATTAAATATTCATATTGCCACACAACTGTGTTTAGTTTATTTTCCCTTACTGAGAGGTGTCTCACCCCTAGCTTAAATAATTTTCAGGAAACCCAAAAAGACCGACGGATCGAGGACGTCGTTGAGTTAGTTGTGCTACCCCGCTAGGAAGGTAAGTTTTGAACTAGGATCAAGAGATTTTTGTTGTGTGATCCTAGATATATTTTTGAATGTTTTAGGGATTGTATATAAACATAGTATTATTGTGGATTGTATTTAACTCTGGTATTATGCACTATATGGTTTGGTGAATGTAATTTATTTTACTGCTGCTTAGGTTTCCGCTGTGTATGACAAGTGTGTCCCCATTACCCATGGGTTCGGGTTGACTATATTATATGTGATTTATTATGTAGAAGTTAAGCAGGTCATTACAGATACCCTTCACATACTTGCATATAACCTAAGAATTACACACTCAAGTCATTTATGGGTAGTTTCTCTTTATATGACTTTGTAACTCCATGAAGGTTGATTGATAATTCATTCGTGTTAAATTGGCTATATAAACTCTTGTATTTACATGGTATCTCATGAGGCTGAACAGACATATTCACATGATTCATTGCACTTAGGATTCCTTGTGAGCATTAAGAGAACACCTATGGCAACTATGACACCTTGTGAAGTATCCTTAAGCTATTTATCGTCTTTTTGAGTGTTAAAATAAAATCAGAGTTCATGAAACTTAGTTCTCTTTTCTTCTAGACGATTCTTTGTACACTAGTCTCTGTTTTTGACTTGCTAGCCTATAGGTGACATCTAGTGGGGAGATAAAAACCTAGGTCTTGTAGCCTACTCAAGATGTGAAGGCTGAGCACCCCTAGAGATAAACTTAGTTCATGGATTGCTATTCAAACTTAATTCCCATTGGTGGTATCAAGACAATAAAAGAAGTGTAATGATTGTCCTAATTGACAATGAAAAGACATAAATTGAAGAATGAGCTAAAGAAAGAATAAGAAAAATAGAAATGCACATGAAATGAAAGGTTAATACCTGCTCCACACAAATACCACAAAAAGTCAGGGACATGACACAGGTTCTTTACATATGAAGACTTTTCAACTGCTTAATGCCTCATATGTATTCACGCCTGGTTTGTGAATAAGTTAATCTAGGGTGGTCTTGGTTGGATATGGCGAGTAGGTGAGAAGATGTTAGGGTGAAGGACTCGAAACCTCACAAATAGGCTAGATCCTTTTTAGACTAGTCCACTCCATACATTTAGCGTTTGTTCCTTGCAATATATGGGATGTTTGATCGTGACACTCCTCCTTACATATGATGAGTGAACCCATCATTTTTTAGTATTTTTTGATGATATACCAGTTAGGCTGAGCCAAAATGACCGTTCTGTAGGTGTCCATGTATACCTTGGGTGTAACAGGTCATACACATTACACATGCCTCGAGATTTCTCCTATTTATAATCGAATTTATATGGCTACATTAACTCTGAATTGTAATTGTTGGTTGATTCTATGTGAGCATATTGTTATTAATGGTTATCTAATGATGAAACTTGCATGAATGACTTGCTTCAGAATTGCACGAATTGTGTATGAGCTTGTGTGTAATCTAGTGATACTCATGTATGTGAAATGATATATTCATGTTGTATGTATATTCATTTAATATTTATTGGAATTGGTGTTTGTGGGTGTCGCCCTAAAAACCTTCACGAGACTACAACTCATCCACTAGGATCAACTTAGGGGTTTAAAGCCTTGTTGTATTTCGTAGATGCAATCGTGTTTCCCGTGGAAGAGGAGGTAGATAGGATTTTATAGTTTTTTAGTTTTTTTTTAACTTATTTGCTCGGGATTAGCAAAACTTTAGTTGGGGGGTGTGATTAAGCACCTAAATTGTGTAATTAGATGTTTTAATTCATGCATTAAGGATTATATTTTTAATTAAATGCCTAATTATACTCAATATTTTAACATTACCCTCTATTTATAATATTTGGGTTTTATTGAATAATTTATGAATTTTTGGTATTTTATTTTTGCAAGGTAAGTTATGGACATTAAAGTCGACAATACTTTGTAATTTGGACATAATTCCCCCAACCGAGCTCTGATCGAGGTGATTCAAAATTCTATGGAAAACCGAGAAAGTGCTCTACAACTTTTGTGTTTTAATCTTTTAAAGTTACGGGCTATAGGAAGGCTGAAATCAGGCTTGTTCTCTGGGAAACAAAGAAAAATAAAAAGGAAGAAACAAATAAAGAATAGAAAAAAAAAATAATTGGGTTGACTTGACCCGGCCAAGCTGTCAGGTCCTCCTTTAGCTTGTGCGCTGGGTAGGTCTTGGGGGGAAGCCTTATATATATATATATATTTCTTTTCTTTCTTCCAACCCAACAGCTCCTTGTCCTCATCTTTCTTCCCTTTCTCTGTCTCTTCTTCCTTTTGTCTCTTTTCACTCTCTAATCCTCTCTACCCCCTCTCCTTCTCATCTCTCTTCACTCTTTATCCTTTCTCCTCTCCTCTATTCTCTCTCCTTTCTCCTTACTTTTCTCTTCCTCTTGCTGCAACCCGGACTACTGCTGCCCTCCTCTTGAACTGCCACTGTCCTCTATAGCCACTGTTGTGCTGCTGGTTCTCTCTGTTCTTGTAACAACCTGCCTAATTTACCATATATTTATTCATTTATTTTTTCAAAATAACATTTAATATAATAAGCCTGATATCCTATTCAATTGGATAACATAATCAACTTGGACCCATGGGTACTAGGGATATACCAAAAATACCATTATGATACATATGCAATAGGAAACGTAATCACATACATATCATCCAGCCAGCCACAATACCGGAGTTCTACTAAACCTGCTATATATACAATCATCCACCAAAAAGGCCAAATGTACCCTAGGTTCATAACCCAAAAATAAACCTGACCCTAGCTCAACAACTCACCCTTCACACAGGGTAGCCTCACCGGTCTCTACTGTCACGGAGCTCTGTTCGCTCCTTTACCTAGATTTCCTAAAATGTTTATATAGTTGAGGTGAGACACCTCTCGGTAAGGGAAATAAACTAACATCAGTGGGTGGCGTTATGAGAATTACGTGTTATACATATAAACAGTATAATAAACATATTTGGTAAAGTTTGTTTGTAGTAGAACTATGTAAAACATGATTTATCATATCATCATAAAGCATAATAGATTTATATACCTGAAAATCATCTTATATGACTGTAAAATACTGAAATAACACCCAGGATGGATAACTAGTTGATGTCATGTCTTACCCACACATGACTAGGTTGTGCTGCCCGAAGGCGGGACCTAGCAATTGCTGGCCGACCATGCTAGATCAAACATAAATATGTAAGTACGATGGGCCCATCCCTACCTGGTCCCGGACTGCTAGGGGGACTACTCCACTCTACACTGAAGCCACATCGACTGCCATCTCCCACACTACTAGTCGTGTGGTAGCATTATCATAATTCTGAACATATAGCTATGGTACCATACTCCTGAAACTGAACTAAACCATGCCATCCGGGTTCTAATATCATATAATAAGTTCCATATACTGAACATAACTGTTTCGTATTTCATAATAATAACTGTCATGTACATATTTCATAAATTTTGTCTTATCATACATGATTATGGCATTTGCACCAACATGAATCTCGGCATCTGTGCCGGCATAACATAACATGAAACACGACATCTGCGCTAGCATAACATAACATGAATCACGGCATCTGCGCCGACATAACATAATATACTGAACACAATTTTTCTGTACTGTTTAATCTGTAAAATCATGGTTCCTGTACTGTTTTATAATTGCCCTAAAAACTATCATCTCATGCTTGATTTGGGAAAAACATTCTATTCTAATATACATAATTATATGGAAATTTAACTCATGCCACACAGAACCCTAAAAACTATCATCTCATGCTTGATTTGGGAAAAACATTCTATTCTAATATACATAATTATATGGAAATTTAACTCATGCCACACAGAAATGTGTAACGTCCTGAATGTGAAATTTGTTCCAAAATCATATTTTCTGAATAAACACATTTAAATCATATCCCTGTTCATCATAGTATTTCCCAAACATAATTATATAATATATGTACTTTCCTGAAATTTAATGTTGTAAAATAATAAATAATTTCATGAAAAATTCTGACTTAGTTTATCCCCTTACCTAACTTACTGAGAAGCCCACAAAACACTAAATCCTACACCTGTAGTGTTCCCAACACAACACCCTGAAATTAACATTTCCCCAACAAAACTTCAGTATTATCCTTTCCTAAAATATTATCCTTAGTATAGAAACACCAAATACCCAATAAAACTGAAATTAACTAACTTACCCAAAATTTGGGATGACGCCCAAGTCGGCCCAACTAACAATCCACTCCTGCAGAAATGAAGAGAAACTTTCTAGGAGTAGCATGGCGGCATTAGATCGTCGATTTGACGAAGAATCGGGCTAGAAAGTTAGAGATAAGGTGAGGAGGGCGAAAATTTAGAGAGAGAAACTCCACATGCAAAATTTCTCGCTAAAAACTCAGGTTTAGCATATTTATAAAATGTAGACTCGTCGACGAGCCACGTCATCTCGTTGACGAGCGCAAGGAGTTTCGTTGATGAGCACCTATTCCTCGTCGACAAATTTTAGGCCCTGAAACACCCTTCTTGGTAATTCCTTATCGACGAGACACGTGTCCCCATCAACGATCCCAATAAGCCGCTTCGTCGACGAGATCCTGCTGTGAACCCTTTTAAAATTTCCATTTTCTCATTCTTTTATTATTTAATTTCTATAATTCTTTGGGTCACTACAGTTCTGCTACTGTTGGAGGAAGCCGAATCTCCTCTGTTGGTGTTGTTCTGCTCCCACTGCTGTGCTGCCATAGCCGAGACCACCCTATGACTGCTGCTCCTCCTCCTCCTTTAACCCATTGCCAGTTGCTGCTGCCTCACTCCATACGAGCCAACTTACTCTCGCTCTATTTATCGTGAGTTTGGTTTAGTTGAAGTCTTGGTTATTATGGTGTTTTAATTTATTATTTAAATTATCGTAGAGCCAAGTTTGTTTTCGATGAAACCATTGTCGGATTAGATTTAATTTTTTTTGTTTACGTTATTGATTGAGTTAAGTTAAGTTTTTAAGTAGGCGTTTAATTGAGTTTTTATTTTTTATTGTTGAATGCTTAAGTTCATTAATAAAGTTTTTATCTTTAGGCTTTTATCCGAAATTTTAAACGTAGGATATGTTTCCTGTTTGAATGGTTTAATGTAAGATTGTTTTTCCGCATTCAATTAAGTAAAATAGTTTATGTTTTGCTTTGTTTTAATTAGTCACAAAATTTCAAACATCCCAGGAATTGAATTTGAATTGTGTTTAGTAAAATTTTATTTTCTTAATTTCTTTTGGAATTACACAAAGTTTGGAATTAAAATGCATTCCCTGAGGAGATAATCTGACCCTTGGGCTAATTATTACACGACTGAACTCCTATACTTGGGATAGCTTCCGAACTGTTCATTTTTCGAGTGAGTCAGGTATTTCTAAAAAAGTTTAATGACAAATTAATTAAGTTTAAGATTTTAAATATTTGGCCAAACATAAAGGTTTGGTCAACCGAAATAAGGGTCAGTTGACTGATCATGTCAGTTCAATTTGCCGAGCAAATATGTTGGTCGGTTGAGCCCTCACAAGTATTTAAAATCATTAAAGGTTTCAAGCTATCGAGCAAATGATCGGTTAGCTGAGCCAAAGGCGATTTTCTAAACCTTCGTTGATTCGGTCGACCGAGCTATTTTTAGCTCATTTGGTCGGTCGCCCGTGGATAGTAAAAAGTGCTTATTTGAGGGTTCGGGCGACTGTGGCTAGTGGGTTCATTTTTTGTCAGTCTTCCGAGCGTCGATCGACTGAGTGTTTAACACGAAAAGTTATCGGTCGATTGAGGCCTTTTGATAAAGTCAAACTGTGCCCTAATTTTGATCTCAAAAGAGTATACCTATTTGTGTAAGTGTTGTCTTTTAAATTTGGGGACCTAAAGTCAGTCTATGGCCTTTGAGCATAAGATCCTACCATACATGCAGTGCATTATTACAAATCATAATAATTGCAGACCCAAAAATTTAATTGCAAATACAATAGAGAAATATTGGTCTTCATTTCTCTTGCTCTTTATGACGCCAAGCAATATCCTTAATGAATTGATCGTTCAGCTCCTTATGGCTTTGACAGTACCTCCACTCTTCATGCCATCTCAAAAATATCTATTCAAATACTAAGTACACAAGTGAGATACCTTGGATTTTTCATAATCAAAATAGGATATGACCCATAAGGTCAACACTGTTCAGCTCAGATAATGCCTACTTGGCTCAATCTTATCTTGCTCAACTCAGCTAGAGGCCTACTTGGTCAAAGGAAAAAGATAACTTGTGGAGCATAAAATGTGTACCTTAATCCAAAGGTAGTAATAAGACCATTGCACAAAGTCAATAGGCCAATAAAGACATGGAATTAAAAGACAATTAAAGAGTATAGTGAAACTCTTGTAACCCTCCAAATAGGCGGAAGACTATATGACAACTATAAAAGGGGAACTTCGAAAAGAGGTAAGGTATCTTAGAACAATCCCATTTTATACTATTGTCATATTATATCTTTCTACTTTCCTTTACTGAGGCTTTAGAGTAATCTCTTGGAGTACACCTTATTAAGCTATATAACCTAGCTGCACACAAGGAGGCATTTTCCCAAATAGTTGGTGTGGAGGAA
This sequence comes from Malania oleifera, assembly GCF_029873635.1. Lineage (NCBI taxonomy): Eukaryota > Viridiplantae > Streptophyta > Magnoliopsida > Santalales > Ximeniaceae > Malania > Malania oleifera. The sequence continues at coordinate 12,742,881 of NC_080424.1, forward strand.
TCGGCACCACTGCAATATGTTATTGCTTTGTATTTTTTTTATTCCCTTTTTCTATTTTACTCAACCAATTGTAACAAGTTCTTTATGTTTTTATTATTCCTTTTTTACTGTATGAATATACCAGCATCATCAATGGGAATTTCAATGAGAAGAATTCCAGAATTCTAAATCTTCCATTCAGCTAACATGGTATCAGAGCCATAGACCACAAGTCTAGCTGATCCTCCTTCGATGGTAGCTAGTCTATCTTCTTCCTTTTCTCCTCACTTCTTTACTGCTTTGTCCTTCTCTCACATAGTCACCACAAAACGCTCCACAGATAACTCTCTGCTATGGAATGTTCAAATTTTCGCTTACCTTTGCGAACATGATCTATTTCCCTTTGTCGATGGTTTTGCCACACCTCCCTCAGAATTTCTTCCAAATTCCTCCTAATCTAATTCTAAACCCAATCCTGATTTGCAATCTTGGAGGCCTATCGACCAGCTAGTTCTTAGCATTCTCTTCTCATCTCTCTCAAACCCTATTTAGGTCACGTTCTATCCTCTAAAACCTCCTATCAACTATGGACCTCCATTTTGTCCATGTTCTCCTCTTAAGCTCATGCCAAAGAATTCCAAATTTATTTCCAACTCACAAATCTATGCCAAAGAATTCCAAATTTATTTCCAACTCACAAATCTATCCCGAGGTGATCAGTCCATCTTCAATTACATTGGCAAAGTTCATCTCCTTACCGACTCCATCGCTGCGACTGGTAATCCTCTCTCTGATAAAGATCTGGTCACAAACCTGTTGAATGGGCTTGACTCCTCGTACGAACACTTTGTCACCTCCATCACCACTAGACCTACCCTTGTTTCCTTCCATGAGCTTTATCAGCTTCTCCTCATCCGTGAATCTTGCCTCGCCCTTGCAAATCGACCCATCACTACTCCTCTCGAACCATCTGCCTATTTCTCTTTGTCTGTAAGAGATTAGCAGGGTCGTGGCTCCAATCGGGGAGGACGCCAAGGTCATGGTAGAGGTTGGTAGTGGTCGCGGTGGTGGATCTCCATCTCCTTCCCATTCATCTCAACATTACAATGCGCACTAACCAATTTGTCAGGTCTGCAACAAGGTTGGCCATGTCGCTCTTCAGAGCTAACAATGTTTCAACCATGCATTCCAATTTGAAGCTCCCAACAATTTCTTTGCTCACTACACTGCTCAAACTCCATTTTATGAATCTGTTTGGTACCCCGATTTTGCAGCCATTTATCATATCACAAATATCCTCTCTAACTTGAACTTATCTTCTAAAGCATATGTAGGTAGTGAGACCATACATGTGGGTGATGGAAATGGACTTCCAATTGAAAACTCTGGTGATACCTCCCTCTCCTATAGCTCCTTTACATTTCTTCTCAAGAATATTCTGCATATTTCGTCAATCACTAAAAAATTAGTGTTTGTTTTTCAATTCTGTATTGATAATTCCTGTTATTTTGAGTTTCACTCCACTTATTTTTGTGTGAAGGAAAAGGCAACTGGAAAAATCCTCCTCACTAGTCCAACCCGTGATGGTCTCTACCATTTTCTATTGGCTACAATCATTCCTTCATCTCCATTAACCCATATTGGCAAACGAACCTCCATAGATCAATAGCATCGAAGGTTTGGTCACCTTTCTTTAACCTTAGTCTCTCAAGTCCTGTGGTCTAAGAACCTTCCATTATCTCCCACTGATCACGTGTTTAAATGTTCTGAATGTCCCCTAGCAAAATGTCATCTGTTTCCTTTTTCCTTAAAATAGGCCCATTATACCAGGCCCTTACAGTTGTTATGTGTTGATCTATGGGGTCTAGCCCACTATGTCTCACGAAATGGCTATAAATATTATCTTTCATTTGTGGATTATTTTACACACTTCACTTGGATTTTTCCCATCAAGTCAAAGTCCGATGTCTTCCATATTTTCACCACCTTTTTAACATTTATTGAAAGAATTTTTTCACACCAACTCATCTCGTCCACGGAGTTTTACTGATGGAACCATGCTATACCCTACTCGAAATTGTCTCACTATCTTTACAAATGTACAAGATGATCCTTCAAGTTTTCCCGAGGCTATCAAACACACAGAATGGAAGGATTCCATGACCAAAGAATACGTCGCTCTCATTCGAAATCAGACATGGACTTTGGTACTGCTTGTACCTCACGTACTGGGATGCCGTTGGGTTTATTCGCACCAAAACCCTAGCTGATGGTTCTTTTGAGAGACGGAAAGCATGTATTGTTACAAAAGGGTTTCATAAAAAATCAGGTGTTGACTTCCATGACACATTCAGCTCCGTAGTAAAACCCTCCACCATTCGACTTATTCTATCTATTTGTTGACTTTTTGAGTCTGATCCCTGATTTTAATAATGACAAACCGCAAGTTACTAATGTGTGTGCCTAAGTACTTGAACAGGTTAATCATTCAGAACATACACATGAAAGTAATGTGGTTGCCAAAAAAACCTTAACGAGCACATACTCTTAGCATAATCCATAGGAATTTGAAGAGCAAAAAAAAGAAGAAGAAGTTTTTCATTATATTGCTTTTAGTTTTTAAATTTGGCCTGTAGTATAATTGCATGACTTGCATGATAGATTGCATAAGCTCAAAAAGACCATAGAATGACTATAGGAATCCCTCAAGCAATTAGGTTAATAACTCACATTTATAGGGATTTAACTTAGGTCTTTACTTGGGCCAAATTCGGTTTGTGGACAAATTCAATCGACCAAACCTAGGCAGTGTAAAATGCCTCAGTTGATTGAACTGGGTGGAAGTCAATAGGTTGACTTCACTCAGTCGACCGTGTCTTGTTGAACGTATCTTCCTCATTCAACCAAACTCACACATGTCTGATCCCCAATAACTTAGTCGACCGAACTTCCAGTTCATTTGTGATTGAGTCGATCGAATCATAAGAATAGCAAACCAAATTTGAGATGTAGTCGACCGAACCTCGAAGGGTTTGTAAATTGCCCTAAGTTAGTCAACCGAACCTTCAGTACAAAATCTTCACAGTTGACCGAAGTTGACAATTGGGTTGACTGAATATAGTTGACTGAAAACTCTCGGGTTGAACATTTTTAACTGCAGTAAAACAAGATTAATTTTACTTAACCTTCATTAATATTTTCTAAAATTCCACCTATGTCCCCAAATGGTTATATTTTTATGAATGTCTATATATACTACATCATTTGGGAAGATTAAGAGTGGATTAGCACAATAATTAGCAAAAAACTCTCTCAAATTTTCTTGAGCCCACATTGCATATTCTTCATATTTTTAAGCCAAATTTTTTATACTCTCTCATTTATTCTTGCTAAATCTTTTTAAAAACAGAGAGTTATATTTTTCTTGTGCTCCTTTCTTGCAAACTAATTGCAAGTTAAAATGAGTTTGATTCTCACTTGTGTGAGCCTACATATATTGTTCTCGAGTTTTTTACTCTCATTGTCTTGCATTGTTTGATATTTTTCTTAGAGAGTAAAGTTAGGGTTTTTTTTCAATATATTTGATTGATAAATATTATTTGAGAAGAACTCTTGTTAACTTCTGAGTCTTGGCATCTTCATTGCCTTGCCTGCACTATTTGATAAATTATTTTTTAGCAAGCTTGATCCCTAAATCTCGGTTGTGCTTAATATTTGAAAAATATTATTGTTGAGATTCTTACCTTGAGATTCAAAGTTCCTTTGATATTATATATTGATTATAATCTTTCTAAATCAAAGGTAGTCACTCTCATGTATACACATGTTTATATACATCTTTGGAGAGTTGAAATCTTGTTAGAAATTATCTCACTTGAGCATATATTCCTATTATATGTGAGTCATATTTGGATCATAATATTGTACAAATCTGCTTGTGTTAGAAGCACCTTTCATTGTTTGCAAAATTTGTATTGATCGGATGTAATCTAGGCGTGTCCTGAGGTCGGTATTCTCCACCCCTTAAGGAGTGTTTCGGCCTTATCCACCCCCTAAGGAGAGTTTGTAAAGGTTGAGGTCAACCCTGCTAATTTGACCTAGTATTGTATCTAGTGCCACTCCACTCGTTAATTGAGCATTAGTGGAATCCTCAGGCTTGCAAGCTGAGGCGGGGACGTAGGCAGTATTGGCTAAACCTCGATAACATTTCTTGTGCCTGCTTTTAATTTCCGTTTTTTAATTTTCAGCACTTAGAAAGACCCTAAGTTTGTGCAATACTGTTTGAGGAATCTGATCTGAATTGACCTAGGAGAAAATTTTAAAATTCCAATTCACCCCCCTCTTGGGAATACACCAATTCCAACACTATTGCTGTTTCTCGTGGCTGGTGTTTGCATCAAATTGACATTAAAAATGCATTTTTACATGGTGTGCTCACTGATGATGTATATATGCAGCAACCTCAAGGTTTTGTGGATCCCTCTCGGCCTTCCCATATCTGCAAGCTTGAGAGAGCTATCTGTGGGCTTAAGCAAGCACCACATGCGTGATTTGCTTAGTTAAGTTCCTGGCTCATTGATTATGGATTTATTGCTTCTAGAGTAGACCCATCTTTGTTTATTCTCAATTGTAAAAATCTTCATATGTACTTGCTCATATATGTGGATGATATAGTCATCACATCCTCCAAACAGTCCGCCATCGTTGATCTCATTCATGATTTGGGACTTTCCTTCCAATAAAATATCTTGGTCATCTATCTTTCTTTTTGGGTATTGAAGTTAATTTCACCACTGATGGTCTTGTCTTATCCCAAAGAAAATATATCAAGCATCTTCTCAGCTGCAGCAATATGCTTTATGTCAAACCAACTTCGTCACCCATGGCTACCTCCCTAAAATTGTCCAAATCAGATACTTCAAATTTTGAGGATGTCATTCTATATCGTAGTATTGTTGGTGGCTTGCAATATCTCTCGAGTACAAGACCAGACATTTCCTTCTTCGTCAACAAGGTAGGTCAATTCATGCATTCCTTAAAAGAGTCTCATTAAAGTGCGATGAAGCGCATACTCAAATATTTGAAAGCCACGATAAATGATGGTCTCCTCTTTGCCTCCAAATCAAGTCTCACTCTCCAAGCTTACTCGGATGCCGATTGGGGAGGTTGTCCAGATGATTGTCATTCCACATGGGGCTCTTACATTTATCTCGGCAAACATCTCATCTCTTAGAGTTCCAAAAAGCAATAGACTGTTGCTAGATCTTCAATGGAATCTGAGTACAAGTTAATAGCTTTCTCAGAAGCTAAACTAATCTAGTTACAAATAGTGTTGGGTGAACTTGGCATCAAGCTTTATCAAGCTCCTACTTTATGCTGTGACAACCTAGGGGCGACGTACCTCTTAGCTAATCTGTTTTTTCACTCAAGAACAAAACACATGGATATTGATTTTCATTTTGTTCGAGATAGGGTGGCTACCAGCTCGCTTAAAGTTTCTTTCATTAGTTTCAAAGATCAAATTGCGAATGTCTTAACAAAACCACTGGTTGCTGACAAATTTCTTTGGTTCAAGTTGAGTTTCAATGTTGTAGATACACCGTTGGACTCGAAGGGGCGTATTAAGCTATATAACCCAACTGCATACAAGGAGACATTTTTCCAAACAATTGGTGTGCAGGAATCTGCACCACTGTAATTTGTTATTGCTTTGTATTTTTGTTATTCCCTTTTTCTATTTTACTCAACCAACTGTAACAAATTCTTTCTATTTTGATTATTCCTTTTTTACAGTATATATATATTGACCTTACAAGGCTTAAAATCTTGTTATCTTGTTTTGATGCTAACAAACAAGTAAAATCTAATGTATTTGTGTGAGTAATGATATTTCAGGGCTCATATATGAGAAAGCAAAGTCAAAGTACTCACAAGGATCAAATGAAACTTAAAAGAGTCCAAGCATGGATTTAAAGACTAAAGCATGGATTTAAAGATGATATATTAAACCTTGAAGAATATGAGGACATGAATGAGTTGTTGAAAGCCAAGGAATATTAAAGTCAAAAGAGCCAAAGAAAGGCAAAGTGAGAAAGCTCAAATAATATGGAAGCTTGAAGAAAAGATGGACTCAATCCAAGGACAAAGCATGAAGACTCAAGAACTTAGAATGTTAATGTCTTAGAAGTCTCATGTAAGTGCTTTAATGTTTAAAATATCGTTTGAAATATTTTAAAACTCTTAGGTTAACTTCTTGGACCTAGATACCTTTTAACATACTTGGACATATTTGGAAAATATTTTATAAGGTTAAAAATTATTTTAAAAAGGTTAGAATCATTTTTGGAATGAAAAGCACCAAAAAAAGTTTTTCTAAATGCTGTCAGTTTTTATACATCCGCATTGAGGTGAATTTTTATCTATCAAAATCACCTTATTTTAAAATGTGTTCAACATAAAAGTTGTAGTATTTTCTCTTATATTTCTTTTGAAATCAAGAAAACCTAATTTGGAGTTATATAGAAAAATTTATGGCCAAAACACTGAAATGTGGTCACAGCTGTCAAACATTTGAACACTATTCATGGGAGGCACTTCAGCTATCTGAACGGCACACAAAACCACTTCAGACGTCTAACCTCACCACCTCAGACATCTGAACTTGTCACTTTAGACGTCTGAAGATTTTTTAGGACAAAAATAAAGCAGGCAGTAGCTGTTCAGATGTCTGAACTTGGCACTTCAGACATCTGAACCTGACACTTCAGACGTCTAAACCCTCACTTCAGACATCTGACCCTGTGTCTAGTTCATTTTTTAAAGAGTTTCAGGAATTTTAGATGACTGAATTCGAATCTTCAGACATCTGAACACTGTTTAACGGGCAAATTTTTAAATTCTAATATTTTAAAATATAGCCGTTTGTTAGAGATGGAGCTAGAAGACAGCCAGGAGCTGAGTTGGAGACACATATCATTCATGGAGATGAGTTGGGAAAACGAGTTGAAATTAAGTGCAATTTATCTCTTCATTATCCTTCCCATTGTAACTCTCATTCTTAATTAATTTTTATCTTAATTGTAATTTAATCCAAGCCCTATAAAAGGAGGGCTGTGGAAGATGTATTGCATATGAACAATAGCATAGAGAGAGTGTAGAGAGAGCAGAGAAGCTCAGAGAGAGCAAGAAGGGAAGAAAAGAGAGAAAGAGAGAGAGAAAGAGAGAGAAAGAGAGAGAGAGAGAGAGAGAGAGAGAGAGAGAGAGAGAGAGAGAGAGAGAGAATTGTAATATTTTTCGGCGAGTTAGTGAATTTTGGTGTGTGCTTCGTGGACGTAGGTCGTTCTTAACCGAACCACGTAAAATTTTTGGTGTCACTCTGATCTGATTGCTCACAGGTTCCTAACAAGTGGTTTTAGAGCCCTGTTGGAGCAGAAAAGTCAGATTAGAAGTGATCCTGAAATTTAGAGCTCTGTCCAGTAGATCGAAACTATGCTTTGAGGCCACTATCGCATTTAGCTCATCGAGACAAAGAAAGGGTGCAATCCGGAGCTCGAAAAAAGTTCTGTAGAAGCCACACGCACCCCCACGCACCTTGTCGGAGCAAGACACCTCTCCACGCGCCGTCAATGCACCGACAAATAGTTCCTCACGCGCTGCACGCGTTGCATGCATCTTTTTCGCTCGTTCTGCCTCGACCTGACCTAGTTCAGTCCCAGACCCGACCCTACAGGTGACTCAGACCCGGGTGAACTGAGATCCGACTTCACGACCCGAATCCGACCCGCCTTTCCAGAACGGCCACCCCAACTTTGCCACGTTAGCGAAGGCCACGTTAGCAGGTCCTGCCAAGTCATCAGGTGGGCCCCACGCTACCACGTCATCAGCAAGTCCTACCTCTGTCACATCAGTTGCCACGTCTGCAGAGGTGCCACATCAGCAGGTGCCCACGTCAGCACGCGACGTCAACAAGCTTGACCAATTTGACTAGGTTTGACTAAAACTTTGACTGAGCTTTTCGGAGTTGTTTTGGGTTTGTTTTTCCAGCGACTTGAACCATTTTTAGGATTTTCGATCGTTTCGGATCCAACCAAGCTATCCATTTGAGCTAATTCCATCTCTAGATTAGTGAATCAAGATATCAAATGAAAAAAGCTCAAAAATTAAAATGTTCAATGGAAAAAATTTCAGTTTTTGGAAGATGTAGATAGAGGATTATTTGTTTGTGAAGGAATTACACTTACCATTAAAGGGTAAGCTAATATCCATGAATGAGGACGAGTGAGAGTTGCTTGATCGAAAAGCCCTCGGAGCCATCAGACTGACATTGTCGAAATCTGTGGCATTCAATATCAAGCATATAACATCCACCAAGTCTTTGATGGATATGCTTTCTAATATGTACGAGCAACCTTCAGCCACAAACAAGGTACGTCTCATGAAAAAACTATTTACTATGAACATGTCTGTAGGTGAGAGTTTTAGCAAGCATCTAAATAACTTCAATGAGTTGTCTGATTAATTCACCTCAGTCGGGATAACGTTTGATAATAAGATTTGGGCTCTACTAATTCTCAGTCAGTTGACTGAAAATTGGAATGGTGTCGTCACTACCATCAGTAGCTCCGCAGGAAAATTGAAGCTTGTATACGATGAGGTCGTCAGCATAATTTTAACGGAGGAAATAAGAATGCAGTCGAGCCATAGCTCCAATTCGAGTTCAACCTTGAACATGGAGAGTCGAGGCAGAGGAAACAAGCATGGACGATCAAATAACTGTGGCAGATCTAGGCCCAGGCGGTCTAAATCCAGAAATCCTAGAGGTACTAAGGACATAGGTTCCTAGAGCACAAAAGTTATTGAGTGCTGGAACTGTGGAAAGACTGATCATTTCAAGAACCAGTGCAGGAGTTAGAAGAAAGAATTAGAGACGAGGGCAAAGACAGAAGCAAATATTGCTTTTGAGAATGATGAGATGTTGATATGCTCTTTGAAGAGCAAGCACGAGTCTTGGGTCATAGACTCCGGAGCTTCATTCCATGCCACTTGCAGCAAAGATTGCCTGGAGGGATATACATCAGGTAATTTCGGTAAAGTTTATCTGGGCAACGATCAACCGTGTGACATTGCCGATAAGGGGACAGTAAAGATCAAAATAAATGGGTCAGTATGGAAGCTGAAGGATGTCAGGTATATTCCAGACCTGAGAAAGAATTTGATCTCAGTTGGTCAGCTGGCAGAAGAGGGATACATGACGAAATTCATTGGTGATGAATGGAAAGTTTCAAAGGGTGTACTAATGATTGCGCGAGGTAAGAAAAGCGGAACACTTTTTCTAGCCTCTAATGCCTCCATGTCTATTTCAGTTGCTGCAGGAAATGACGACAACAACATTTGGCACCAACGACTTAGTCACATGAGCGAGAAGGGACTCAGGGTGATGCACTCAAAGGAAAAATTGAGTGGTCTACAGTCAGTGCAGGTTGACATGTGTGAGGGTTGTATAATCAGGAAACAAAAGAGGGTTAGTTTCCAGATAAACACTCATGCCCCAAAGAAGAAGGGACTAGAACTAGTCCACTCAGAATGTGTTGGGCAGAATACCAAGAATCCTCAGGTGGAGGAAACAGTGGAGCAGATTGTCGCACCACCTTCTCCTACTCCAGGTTCGGAGCTTAGGAGATGTACTCGGTCCCATATACCAGATAGAAGGTATATTGATTATTTACTTCCTACAGATGGAGGAGAGCCTGAATGCTATGATGAAGCATGTCAGGTGGCAGATACAAAGGAAGTGGGAGCTTGTGATGAAGGATGAGATAAAGTCCTTCACCTCTAATAGAACGTGGAAGTTACCCAAAGGCCTTCACAACAAGTGGGTGTACAGAATCGAAGAGGAGCATGACGGCTCCAGAAAGTATAAGCCTCAGTTGGTAGTCAAAGGTTTTGAGTAGAAGGAAGGGATTGACTACACCGGCATTTTTACACCAGTTATGAAGATGACAACCATCAGATTAGTCCACAGGAATCGAGCAGATAGGAAGATGGTGACTATAGAGAAGCTGAAGTTGTGTTCAACTTCAATTGGTCTTCATGCTTGAAGACACATATTTTAAGCACATCATTTATTTATGATACTGGTTGAGGAGGCGTCTTTGTCTCCAAGTGGGATATTGTTAGAGATGGATCCAAAAGACAGCCAGGAGCTGAGTTGGAGACGCGTATCATTCATGGAGATGAGTTGGAAAAACACGTTGAAATTAAGTGCAATTTATCTCTTCATTATCCTTCCCATTGTAACTCTCATTCTTGATTAATTTTTATCTTAATTGTAATTTAATCCAAGCCCTATAAAATGAGGGCTGTGGAAGATGTATAGCATATGAACAATAGCATAGAGAGAGTGTAGAGAGAGCAGAGAACTTCAGAGAGAGCAAGAAGGGAAGAAGAGAGAGAGAGAGAGAGAGAGAGAGAGAGAGAGAGAGAGAGAGAGAGAGAGAGAGAGAGAGAATTGTAATATTTTCCTGCGAGTTAGTGAATTTTGGTGTGTGCTCCGTGGACATAGGTCGTTCTTGACCGAACCATGCAAAATTGTTGGTGTCATTTTGATCTGGTTGCTCACTGATTCCTAACAGTTTTGAGCTCCAATTTTTCTAACAACTTGGGAAACTCTCTAAGAAAACTTTTGCAAAATGGAAACAAGTTTGAAAGCCTATAAATACATGGTTTTGAAAATCAAAATATATCCAAGAATTGAAAAATCTGTTTTGAGAAATTAAAAGCACTCTTGTTCTTCCAAAGTTCTCTTACTCACTCATTGCAAATCTCTTTTACTGAGATATTCTGAAGTGCTAATCCTTCCTCCTCTGGAATTCCTACTGCTAATCCTCATCTAAGAAGGATATTGGTGAATTCTACACTTGAGTTTTATTCTATTTCATATTGATATTTTACATTGAAGTATATAGTACTGAAATTGTACTAACTTGCTCTTTGAAAGAGTATACTTGTACGCAGATTATATCTTGTTTTCTTGTAGTTCTTTGACTTTCAAAGGATTGTTTGGATCGTTGGCTAAGCAAGGGGATATTGCTTAGAGAGGCGGGCTCTAGCCTAAATGAGTGACCGAACGAGGGGACATCATTTGGAGAGGCGGGCTCTAGCCTAGTGAAGGAGTGTTTGAGCGTGAGGTATTGCTTGTAATCAGGTTTTGTTCCACCCGTCAACGGAACATGTTTAGTGAATCCTTTGGTGGTTTGTCAAAAGTGAGGACGTAGGCTGGGTATAAGCCGAACCTCGTAAAAATCCCCGTCTCACTCTCTCTTTCCCTATTTTTTATTTTCAGTGCATATTTAAATTACGTGGATGGTTTAAATTTGAAAATCATATAAATTACATATATTTGAAAATCAAACAAACTTAAGGTTTAATTTTGATTTGGGTTGCGGAAACCGGGAGTACGTTAGTTACACCATATCTTGCGAAAACCATACGGGAGTACGTTATTTGGTTAACATTCCAAAGATAATTTTACCAAGAGTTTATTTGAATTCTAAATATTTGGAAAGAGTGATTGGATTCGTTTATACAGGACTTTACATCGGCAAACATAAATTCTCATTCATTACAAGGCTTGATTCAAAATTGGCTAATATCAACAAACAACCATTTTGAGTTTTTATATTGAGTTTTTATATTACATAAGTGCTATATATTGACTTGTTTGTTTGCTTTCTATTATAGTTGATTGGTTTGGTTGAATGATTGGATGTTTGTATGGTTAATGATTAAATAAAGAAACTAAGTTCTTGAGTGCTTAACAAATTAAATAAATAAATCACGAATTGGTTAAAAGAAATAAAATAAGTTTAAGAATTTTAAAAGGAATTAAAAGAAATTTTTAAAAGCCAATTCACCCCCCTCTTGGGAAGCTATTCCTAATTTCAATATATATATATATATATATATATACCTGCATCATCAATGAGAATTTGAGCGAGAAGAATTCCAGAATTCTAAATCTTCCATTCGGCTAACACACCCTAGGTTCTCCAAGCCTCTTTTTCTTCATTCTTCACAGGTGGTCAAGATCATGATTGATCCTATTAATTTGGGTATTCGGCCAAATTTTTGCGACAACAAGATTGAACCACATTGGGCTGCTGTCCCCATTTCCAAAACAAATTGTTTGGCTTTCAAAAAATGGCTAACGTCGTTTCAAGACCTGCCATTTTGGGTTGTTAATCTCAGGTGAATTTCCCTTACAACCATCACTTGATGTCCTTGTAATCCCTTCCCTTATAGCAATTCACAAATCCATGTGCTAATCTCTTTTTGCTTGCAGCAAGTCGCCACTTTCAAATCCACAACAAAAAACTCTCGTAGGTTTACAACAAAATATAAATGCCAAAAAAATAAAAATAAAAAAAAATTTAATGAACTTTTATACACCAAAGCCACACATTATAAAACATTGTTCGACATTGTTAGCGTTCATACTTCCATGCAAAATGCAATCACAAAGATACCTTTCCTTTGGAGTTGTGAGGTCAACTTCAAGGAGCGCAGGATTAGTCATGTGGACCGTAAAACGGATATGTAAAAACTCGGTGCGTTATCAAAAAAAAAAAAAATATAATCACAAAGAGAGAGAGAGAGAGAGAGAGAGAGAGAGGCAGCACGCAGACTAGCTACAATACTTGCTAAAAAACCCAATATAAAAGAATACATAATAGAATAAACCTAAACCTAATATATGTACATAGACCGAAATGCCCTTAATTAAATATATATTATCTAACCGACACATCTAGGAATTATTATAAATTTTCTTCTCTATTTAATTAGTTTATTTAAATTTCTATTTTTTAAATTTAGAATCTTAAAATATTTAATTTGTAAAATGATCATAAATTTATATTATTAGATATTCTATACATAACAAATAAAATTATATATTATTTCTGTTTATTTTTTAAAATAAAAAAATTAAATTAAATTTTTTTACATATATAAAAATAATTTTCACGTGCGTTACAGTTATTCGTAAAATATCCTTAAACCGTTTCTCTAAAAATCTAAACTAATAAATAAATTAATATATTTCAAAACTCTCTCACGCGGCTACAGTTATCTCCCATCAATTTTTCTAAAAAGGAATAATAGATTGAAAGCGGTGGACCCCACGCGTCCGCGATATGTATTGCTCGAAGTTCAGCTCAGCTGTCGGAGCCCACCACAACGTCCAACTTGGGACTCTGTGCAAATCCGATAACCGCCGAACACAGCACAGAAGACGACGGAGGGCGTTATCCAACCCTCCCCAGTGACGACCACCAGCTCTCTCTCTCACGGCGGAGCCGCCACGTGTCGTCCGAACCTTCCACTGACATCAGATAGCCCCATCCATCCACCTCCCCCTTCCACTTCCGTCCTCTGCTGCCGTTTTATTCGGACGCCAACTCCCACTTGTCTGCCACTTGCACGCCTTAGACACAGCAAAATCCTTCATCTTCTCGGAACCCTAACCCTAGGCCACGAGTGTCCGCAGGTATAGCAGACGTTAATTGAAGAGAGCTCTGGGATTGGGATTCGACATGGATCACGCAGCCGAAGCTTACCAGACCGATTTGATGACTCTCAGTCGTTACGTCCTCAATGAGCAGTCCAAGCATCCGGAGTCGCGCGGAGACTTCACAATCCTCCTCAGTCACATTGTTCTCGGATGCAAGTTTGTCTGCTCTGCGGTTAACAAGGTATTCTTTTCCCTTTTTTCTTTTTTCGTAAGATGCTTGTTTTTTCTTCTTTTAATTTGTTGATTTTAATGTCCTTTCAAGAACAAAAATTGTTGTTTTGGATTCTCTTGATTTGTTCATTTGCCGTTAATAATTGCGTGTATAGAGGAAATGGTGTATAGAGATGAATGCTCTATTGAACTACCGCATGTTGATTTTTAGTTTTTTTTTTAAAAAAAATATTTTGAACATTAAAAAAGCATGATCAAAAAAAATTGTCGATGCAGGTATGGAAATTCTAATTGGTGGAAGTGAAATTTTCAATTTTTAACCGGATAAAAAATATGTTATGTTGCATATAATTCCGTACACCGGGTTTACGTAGTTAATATGGGAACCCATGAGCACAAAGGTTCTGTTCGATTGAAGATTTTGTGAGAGAATGAAGAGAAAAAGAAATTAAAAGGAATATAATTTTTCATATGTTTTCTGTCTATTTCAATTTAAGAATGAGAAAATTTTCAAATATAATTTAAAATTAAAAAAAATTGAAGGTTATGACATGCAAAATAAAAAAGTTGTTCATTGATTTATTCTATATTATGTTTTATTTGTCATTTTCCTTGATAACTAAAAAAATAATGAAAAAATGATTTCCTTTTATTTTCCTTTCATTTACTTCATTTTCCAACTTCTATATGGAGTCAAAATGATTTTCGTGTCTTTCAGAACCGAATATTGTTGTCTATTGCCTGTAGGCTCTTCTTATCTTGGAAGTATTTTTGCAGGCTGGTCTTGCCAAACTTATTGGACTTGCTGGGGAGACCAATGTTCAGGCAAGTTCTTGATCACCTTTGGGTCTGAACTCTGAATTATCTCAATACCTTAAAACTCCACTCTCATATGTTTCTTATCCTCCCTATTTTCTTAGTTCTTATTCTATAAAATGCATACTCGTGAGCTTCTTTAGTGAAATTTTTACAAGCTTATCTGTTTCAACTTAAGGGTGAAGAGCAAAAGAAACTTGATGTGCTTTCAAATGAAGTTTTTGTGAAGGCTTTGATCAGTAGTGGCCGAACAGTAAGTCAGAAGTAAATTTGTAAATGTTTGTTAGCCAGGTAATTGATGATTTCCTCATAAAACTTTGAATCTTCTACCAGAGCATCCTTGTGTCTGAAGAGGATGAAGAAGCAACATTTGTGGAGCCATTGAAGCGTGGAAAGTGTGTGCTGAATGCTCTCTGCCTTTTTTGTACTTCTCGTTCCTTTTTTTTTTTTGGTTTTAAAATGTTTCATTCTTAGATTTCAGACTATATAAGATATGCTTCCTTTATGTATTCATTCTTACTATGCAGGTACTGTGTTGTTTTTGATCCATTGGATGGATCCTCTAACATTGACTGTGGTGTTTCCATTGGAACTGTATGCCTTTTCATCCCTATTTTTGCTCTTTCTTGAGTGGTTTTTCAATGGACTGCTGGGTCGACTTACTTAAAAGTAAGGTCTTCTAAAGAGTAACTTGATTTTTCTGTGATTGATTGAATATTTTGTCTTTCATATAGATATTTGGAATTTATATGTTGAAACATGGTGGGGAACCCACTCTTAATGATGTGTTGCAACCTGGGAAGAACATGGTAGCCGCTGGCTATTGCATGTATGGAAGCTCGTGCACGGTACAAATATATCACTTAATGTATTAGGAACCCTTATGCTGCATTTAGGAGCATAGACTTCGAGCCTTGGATTTGGATTTGTGTGGATTTAGAAAAATTATAATACAAAATTGTATTGAATTTTATCCAAATCCACACAAATCCAAATCCAAGGCCTCTCCCAGTCACAGGGTTAGTACCCCTAGTGAGTGTAGCAATTATATTCGTACTGACTTGGGGTATTCCAAATACAACTATTTCCTTGCAAATTCCTCTTGTGGAATATGGCATGTCTGTGTGCATAGGTGCGCAAGAAATAATTGACTGTCTTTAGCGTTGGACTTTTGCATTGAAGGGACTGATCATTAATGAGTTCTAATTTGGCAATAGTCTAAACTTGTGTTTTGATCGTTTTACAGCTTGTGCTGAGCACTGGAAATGGTGTTAACGGATTTACCCTTGACCCATCTCTTGGGGAATTCATATTGACTCATCCAGACATTAAGGTGGGTTTGCAGAGTGGCTATTGAATCATTGCACATAAAACATGATCTTTTTGCATTGAACTTATTTCATAATAGGCTCAGAATGTGACTTTTATGGGTTCTTATGGACTTTTGTCAAAATTAAACCCCTACTGTCTATCCTGTCTCATTAGACAAAATTGATGAACTTTTTTTCATGCAGACTGTTTAATTGCTGAAGTAAAAAATTAAAACTTTAGCATAATTCTAATTTTCTGTCTGTGGCGGTTTATAAATGTGAGTATTTCAGGGCATCTGTTAATAGTTTCAGGGTATGCATGAAGCATTTAGTTGTACACACACTACAGAGAATGCATTTCCTCTCTGTTCTCATTATCTGTGGTTTACTTTGGAATTTCCAATGTATATTTGTTCTTTGCTGCACAGATTCCAAAGAAAGGAAAGATCTATTCGGTAAATGAAGGAAATGCCAAGAACTGGGATACTCCAACAGCAAAGTATGTGCTCATTTGGTATTTGTCTTTATATCAGTACTGCTGCATACAGTTCCTGATTTTATTTATATATTTTTGGGGATCTTCAGGTTTGTGGAAAGATGCAAGTTCCCTCATGATGGTTCATCACCTAAGTCTCTAAGATATATTGGAAGGTATCTTGCATGCTCAACCTATTATCTGCATAAATTTCAAGTCTTTGAATAGCTTATAAGTGATTAGATGTGACAATTGACTTTAGTTCCTCACATTCTAATTTTTTATAAGCACCCTAATGTTTCCATTTGTTGTGTTTAGTCCTCTTATCTTCCAAGTTTTGCAATTTGCACCCCATCATTCTTCATTCTTTCTAGTTTACCTCTCCCATCAAAGACTATCATCTTGATCTTATTAATTGATGACAAAACGCTGTCATTTTACAGTTTTCTAGTATTAAGAAAAATTAGAAACTTAGATAACTTGCAGAATTTATTTGGTGTTATAAGAAATGGCATGATGTTAAATTTGTTAATGTTAAATTTGTTAATTTCATTTTTTATGATTTATTGCTTTAGAAAACTAAAAGTAAAGGATAAAATAATTGTACAGAAGTTATGATAATTCTAGTTTTGGTTATTTATTTACTTAGCAATAAATAATTATTTATAGAGGAAAACCAAAAAACAAATAAATAAAATAAAAGTTCTAATTAACAGAGTAAGTGGATTTTTGCTTTGGGATTTTGCAGATGGGTATTTTAAGAGGATTTTTGGTTTACAGCTGATTGAAGGGCTCTATTGTTTTTGATTGTAATTTTTTATTTTTCTATTCTTTTTCTCTCGTAGGAGGAATTCTTATGCTCCTTTTTGATGCGCGTTCTTTCTTCTTTAAAAATATTCTTTTTTCTATAAATAATAAAGCGAGTTATTTTTTTTTTTCTTCAACTTTGAATTTTTCTCAACATAATTTAAAAAAAAACTAAAATACCTAACACGATATAGTTTTGTCATTGGTTGACAAACTATAATTAAGTTTATTTTAATTTTTTAATTCTAATTTTCCTTAGTAAAGTGGGGCAAATGATGATTTAAGATACCTTTTTTATGGAAGGGGTAAAATGACAAGAAGTAGAAACTTTAGGGTTTTAATAGCACAAATTAAAATGCAAGGAACAAAAATAGCTACAAATAGAAATATGAAGTTTATTTCAAAAAGTAGAATTACTCATCAGCAAAAGTTATTACAAAAAATAGAATGAGAGATTAAAATGACAATATCAAGAAACATAAAATGACAATATCAAGAAACATTGATGGTGTGATATGTACTTTTGCCATTCTTTTTATTATATGGTGCTTGGTGTATAATATGCGAACTTTTACAGGCTACTAGACTCTTTGACATATGTCATTTTTTACAATCACGCTTTTTGAAGGTTTATAAATTTCATGTCTTGAAGTTGGATGACAAATATTTAATAATAACATATTGCTTCTTTTTCCCCCGCTAAAGTTAATGCATACAAGATATGGGGAATCCCTGCAACTGCTGTGGGACTTGCATGCTCCCATTCTTACCTGTGATAATCATAAACCACTATTTGTGCCGTTATTTTTAAATTCAGTGGAAGATCAACATTGATTTGCGTGGGAGCATTTTAATCTTAAAAAAAATTATTGGATTCATGTGTACGTGCACAAATGTCTGTGAACAGCTGACTTTGGGTCCACCAATTGTACAAAAATGAATATGTTGGGGAAACGTGCAACCTAGCCTGACACATGTGACCTCAGGACAGCTCAGTAGGAGGTGGGATGGCAGGTTGGTGGAAGGTAAAAAATGGCCCAAGTCCCAACCAGACTAGCCCAGAAGGGCAGCTCGATGAGAAGTGGAAGTAGGGTAGGATGGTGAAGAGTGATGCACAGCCCAGGCTCTATCCAGAACAGTCCATCTAACCCCCAGGGCAGGTTGGTGGAAGACAGCATGGCCAAGTTCGCACCAAAGCAGCCCAAGTTACATCAGGGCAGCTCAGGGGTGATGCATGGCCCAAGCTTTAAGAAAAGCAGGGCCCACATAACTCTAGGGCAGCATAGTGGATGATAAGCATGGCCCCTAGCTCCCATTGGTGCAGCTCAGGGCAGCTTTGTGTATTGTAGCATCATAAGTAGGCCTATTTTGTGAGTTCCTTAAAATGCTTGCAATAACACTGGTAAGAGATATTGTCTAGCCCAAGTTAGCACTCTTGTCCACATTCCTAGGCATCTCACCAACCGAGCAGGCAAAGCACTTCATCTTTGGACCTCACAAACTCACCCTGAGATCAACCCATTTGGAAACCTCAATTTGGAAGAAATTGAAAGCTTGTAGAAGTCTTGTGATTTTACGAGGGAATATGTGCAGGACTAACTTGAAAGTGACTTTACAAGTTGCATTGGATAACCTGGTAATCCTGTGGTCCTAAAAAATCCACATTTATATACTTATGACTGGAACTGAGAGGAGGCGTGTCCCTTACAACCCACTTTTCCGCTGCATTCCCATTTCCTTCTCTAACTTGAGTGTTAGAGAGGTTCCCTCAAGGCAAGGTTCCCAAGGCATTTCCATTTATGGTGGTGTGCAGGGCTTGGTCATTCTTGCAGGGGCCAGATTTGTGTGGCCACAAAATTGATGACTCTGCTGGGGACACAGGACTGATTTTGTCGACTCTGCTTATGACCATGCCATTGGCATGAGAAAAAAAAAAAATCATCTCCAAAGGAGTAGATGCACCAGTGCAGAGGAGCTCTCAAACAAGAGTTGCATTGTCCATGGATAATCTTCCTCCCTGTTGGATGTGGTCACAGTTGGCTAATTCACTTTCAGCTTGCAATCGAGGAATGCATGAAGAATTGTTATAGAATTAGAAGAATATGTTGTTTGATGACTACAGACAGCCATCCACTTCTCCAAGGGGAGAGGCTGTGTCCACCAACTGTCACCCAATACCAGCTTGCAAGGAAAGATAGAGGGGGTTTTCACTTAGACCAGCATTGTCACCAATGAAGTCTTTGTTTTTGATGAGAAATTTAAGCAAATCAATGACAAACATGAGCAGATATCAGAGAATTGGGAGGGAGCACAGCCAATTCTACTGCGGATTGGATTAGAAGCTTTGATCCACCTTTCACTCAGAGGTGTTGGTGGTGGTGGTTCCCCTGCTCAATAAAACACGAGCTTTATGATGGGTGCATTGATCTGGTTGAACATTTGGATACATTCAAGTCATTGATGCTGCTGTTTGATCCTCTGACGCCATTATGTGTGCAGTGGTTATCAGCCCAATCTTGGAACCACCACCGGATCTTGGATGCCATCTTGTGGAGGAGTTGGGCTCCACTGCTTTATGGGAAGAGAGTCCAAAAAGGTGGTACAACTTTGCAACATGCCAACTTCACTTTGCTGCACGATTGTGCAGCAAAGGAGTTTATTTTGATTACCTGTACTTCTTTCTGCAAATTTGTGGCTGGTTTTCTGTGCAAATTAGTGGCTGGTTTTTTCTGCAAATTCTGACTAGCAGGTTGTCAACTCCTTTTGCTGTCTCCCCACCCCCTCCTGAAAAAAAAAAAAAAAAAATACTATTGTTTGATCTTGGTAGCCCTGTGCTGTTGAAATTTCCAATATGTATTCATTTAGGTCCCTGCTTTTCCTGCAATGGATATTGATTTTGATTAGTTCTGTTTTTTTGATATATGAATTTTTAGCTCTCTTTTATGTTTCTAAATAATGTGAGTGCGCACACATTCTTTTATTTTGATTGGTATTTTTCAGTACTATCTAACAATTTTAGTATTTGATCTTATGATATGATTATGGACCCTCCACTGATCCTAGTTGAAGAAGTGATTTTGATAACCTTGGGTGAACATTGAAAAAATGGATGCAGGTCTTGAAGTGAGTCATGTTACAATTGGTCAAGTTTGTGAATAACCATAAGGCAGGTTCAGTATCCATTCTTAGCCATTGAACCAAACTTACCCATTTATTATTGGCCAAAAGAACCCAGGGTAAAGGATTATGTTACATTTTTTATGCTTCCTCTCTCTCTGTTTCTCTCTCCATTTGGTGTGAGATCATGACTGGATTTTTACAGGGGCTTAGATCATGCTACATTTAGGTTCCAAGGGATAGTCCTCCCAAAACTGTTTAGATAGAAGAGTTTGAATTGATATTTAAGAAGGTTAATGTAATAGAATTTTTCCACGTGTTGGAGAAAGAGCTACAAATCTTTGGATCATAATTTTGGTGTTGGCAGTGAAATGGGTGTGTGATTGCTGCTTGTTGGTATTTGAAATGTAGGAGAATTTTAGGCAAAAAAAAAAAAAAAGCTAATTTTCTTATGGGTGTGGCATTAATTTGTAGTAATGACTTGAGGAAGTTTTTTAGATGTAGGGTTGAGTTTCAACGGAGCGCCATTTTGTTTTCATTTCATGTGGTAAAAGCGGGATTTGTTGAGATATTGACTGATGCTTTGGGTTATCATTAACCAAATTGAAGATTGATTTGGAGTTGGATTTGGATTTGGTTCAAGAAACATGGTGGAAAGATGCGGCGTAGGAAATGAGACCTTCCAGGGTGAGAGTGGGCTATGGCAGTGAGCTATACGTGGAGATCAAGCCATTTGCATGAATGATAAGGGTTGCAAAGGCATGGCCGCAAAGGACTAGTGTTTCAGAATTTTTTGGGGAAAGAGGGTATTATTTCGGCCCTACTGATTTTGGGCCTAAAATAATGATAATTGGGTTTGGTTGGAAAAGAATGTGCTTACATTTCAGGTGATTCTTGACTCGAGCTAAATTTTATGTAGATTTAAATGATGATACGGGTATGGGTCTGAATTATTCAGCCTAAGTGGGCTCAGCCCCATTGGAGTTCAAATAAGAGGCCTCAACACTGTTTTCTCAAGCTCTAGATTATGAAATAGTGAAGCATCAATCAGAGGCTTTCGGTACATTTGGCCAACAAATTGTCTATTCCTGTGGACAGTATAGTCATAGAATAAAGGTTTCTTGTAGCTTATGAAAGAAAAATTATTGTTATTTTAGGGCAAATGACACTGCAAAATTTCTACTAATTCATTAACATGTAAGAGATGAGGAATGTTTATCCCCAAATTTTTTGCTATGAGAATGTCTATTCCTCTCCTATTCCATATTTGATGGAGTAACAAAAAACTTTGCATTTGTCATTTGCTTTATTATGACGAGCCTTTTTTCCCACCTTTTGTCTTTGTTTATGTTTGTGTGTGTGTGTGTGTGCGGGTTTTTTTTTAATTTTTTTTTTTCAGATTTTAATTTTTGTTTGGTTTAGTTTTGTTGACTATCCTATTCCTAGGAATAGACATTTTGTGAACCAATTGTAACCTCAATGATGAACTAGTACTTGCGATTCATAGGCTTTCTTCCTAGTACAATCATGCTCCCTTGACCAACATACCTGAGAAAGCTGTTTCTGGCAGAATCGCAACAAAAAATATCTAGTGAGCCTAAGGAAATGGATCAGATTTTACAGCAAGGCATGACAGTGGTCAAAAGGATTCTTAATAAGGTCTAACATCAATTAATCTACAGAGATCTGCATTTAGTAAAGTCTTTCCTTTGGGGGGGAATGGAAAATCAAGATGCTTTGAAGGTGTACTTTGGTGGTGCCACTACTTGGAAAGGTCAGGAGAATTTTGTTGGAAAGGACTGTCAGCTGGCTGCTGAGAGTTTCCAAGCAGTGTCTTCAGATATTGCCAGGCTGGCAGGTTGCTTTAAAATATAAGGGCTCTGATTTGAAGGAGGCTGCTGAAACTTCTTGAATTCAAGTTACTCATTCAAGTATTGGATGGCACAAAATTTTGGGGAAATAAAATAATGATTCAGAGCGGAGCACTAAAAAATCACTTCAAGGGACAGTAATGACATTTTTTTCCTTGTCGGGTGTGAGCCTCATTTAGTTTTGGGGCCAGATGTGATTTGTGATGGTAGTGATTGGGTTTTATGTAAATGAATAATTGGGTGATTTGTCCAAGGAGAGTGAATTTGATAGTGATTTTCAGTGTGACAGTTTTATCACTGGATTAAATTCAAAATTGACCCACTGGTGAAACATCCTGCATCTTGGAGAGATTTGGCTAAACTCTGGAAGCATACTTATGGCTACTCTATTGTGAAAATAGAGTAATAACGAACACCAAAATGTATTTCTGTTCATATTTCAAAAATTGCATGTGTAAAGGTGATTGAATTATGAGTTATTTCTGTCAATGATTTTCTTTTATTAATTAGTACCCCACTGTGGTGTAATTCAATGTAGTCATGCTAGTAGAAGTATTATTCTTAGAAACATGTTTTTAGCCATCCATGAAACTAATATGTTCTCAATAATATCCTTTGTATCATGATCTGGCTTTATTGCCCAGCATACCCTTCCAAGAGAATAAGGGAAAAAAAGGGATTTTGTTGCCTCTAATTATTACATCCTGATCAACAGCATGGTAGCTGATGTCCACCGTACATTACTCTATGGGGGTGTCTTCTTGTACCCTGCTGATAAGAAGAGTCTCAGCGGAAAATTGCGGTATGTGATCAGCCTGTTTTTTTCTCATGTGAATATTATTTGGGCTTGGTTTTACGTTCTATAGAAAACAAATTAAATCCCAAGCTGTGTCCTGGCCAGACAGGACACAGCCTGGGATATACAATGTGACTGAAAATTAAATGAGACTAATGGCGATTTACTCATGAAGCGTTCTCTATGAGGTCTTCCCAATGTCATTCTTGATGGAACAAGCAGGGGGTCAGGCTTTTACCGGCAAACAACGGGTATGGATTTGTTGAATTTTGTGGCTATCAAGCTGAAACCATTTATTTGTTAGAAAAATTAGAGGACATCTGCATTTTTCATTGTGCTCTTGCACCTACATAACTTGACCAATTCTTTATTTCTTTTCCTGGGTGGATTGGGAAAAATGGAACAGATTCGAACTATCAAAACTTTTGGGACAAAGCTCCTCTAATTAAAACTTCCTTGCAACTCAATTTCAAAATGGAGCTCTGCCTAAAATCTCAAAAGAAAGTAAACATAAGACCAGTTTCTTGTTGACGACAGATAATGTTAAAATAGTTGCACACCTACTTGGGCTGGAACTGACAAATATGCTGTAGCGTTTGGATTCAAACTGATTTTAAACTCATTATCTTGACAGGCACTTGACTTGGTTCCAACAAAAATACATGAGCGATCTCCGATTTTCCTTGGAAGCTGTGATGATATTGAGGAAATCAAAGCACTCTATGCTGCTGAAGAGAATAAAAAATAATTGAATAAATTGCTCCCCACTTGCTGCTTCGACACCATCAACAGTTCTGTTCATAAATTAAAATCAAAATAAATCTGTACTGATAATGCAGAATTTACTGATGGATATATACTGTTATGGTTCATATAATTTTGAATGATTGCAGATAGTGAAAGTCAGGAAATTTCATTGGGGGTTTATCCTTGAAAATGTCAATTCCAATTTAAGTTCAATCTTGAAAAAAAATAATTTAATTTATATGGACTTATGAAATACCTTATTTTAAAATATAATGGATTTTCTTTTGATATAAGAAGTCCACATGTATATGCTAATTATTTATTTTTATCATTTTTCAAGGATGCTAAGGGTACTAGTCAAAAATAATTTTTGCTTTTCATCCTTAGTTTTTAAAATAGTTACAAAATGTCATATTATTTTTTCGTGTTTCAACATTTTATATGAAATGTGAAAAACATAAGAAAGAAACTCCAGTTTTTTATATATATTGAAAAGTTTTAAAACGCGGTGGAATTATTTTTGTATTCTTTTTGAAAAATAAGGAATGAAAGTTCTAAAATTGTTAGATATATTGGGTCATTTGGGATCTGTTTTCTCGCAACTTTGAATTACATGACTAATATTTGAAGAGTCTTGAAGTATTTGTCATTAAAAATCTATTAGCTTCCAATTTAGTTTTTGATGACAAGTTTTTAGAATATCAATTGCCACAATTTTATATGAATAGATCTCAAAACAAGAATGAAAATAAAAGAAAATAAAATCAAGTGTTTGATGACATTTTTTGCCCGTTAAAACTTGCAAAATAGATTTCAGTTTGTTTATTGGCGGAAATGGTTTTTATCTCTATTCTACATTTCTAAATAATTATAAAATTCTACTTTGTTTTTTATTTTTTTATTTTGTAAAATTTACATAGGAAACCTAAAAATAATAAAAATATGTTTTTCATTCAACCTTTATATACAAATTTGACAAAATTAAAATATGATTTACTATTTTTGCAATTATTTTAAAAAGTAAAAATAAAATAAAAATTTATTATTTACCACAAATTTATATGCGATGGGAGGACAAGAGGGATGACAGAGATGAATCCGAGAAGGAGATGTGTTTAATGAGACCACCTACGCACATTGCCACTAGTGGCACTTGAAAGTTTGGTAAGGTGGGAGGATGAGATTAAGGGAGTCTGGGAGGTATGAGAGAAGAGGGATGACCCAAAGTCCCCTACAAAGCAATAGGAAGACCTTAGGGGTTTAGCTTTATTCGTATTCCCTAAAAAATACAAAATTTAAAAATTTTGAGAAAAATGCAAAATGGATTAAGATCTTTGAAATTTAAATTTTTTATTTTTGATAATTTAAAGATTAGCATGGCTCATAAAAATATTTGGTTTCGCGACAAAAATTTGGCATCTATGATATTCATAAAACCTATTTGGATATCCATCTTTAAACTGTAATATTTATGAAACGGAAATTAAACCACCACAATAATTAATTTCTACATTGCCATTGCGCTTCTCTGGCCAGTACTTGCAAATTCACGTGCAACTATTAATTAGGCATTTAGACTTGCATTTGAAGTGACACAAAAGTTGCATGCTCCGCAGATTTTGAATTTCTTTTCCTTGCCCATGTCTTAACTTTTTACCTTCATTTTCTTCCTCTTAAATTTTATTTTAATATATATATATATATATATATATTAAATAATCCAGGAACTCCCGCCACAATTGCATTACTTTGGATACTATACTGCGATACCAAGCCTGGTGGGTGAAAGCCACCCGCCCATTGTCACATCCATGGTAATTCACTGTGATAAATTCTTAAAGGAAAATCGAACTTGTGACCTTAGGATCATCAAAATCAAAAGTTATACTTATCATTTGGACCTACCTGACTGGGCTTATTTTCCATATTAAAGTGTTGTACGTCATAAAAAAAGTTACTTGGTATCATATTTTAAATTTAATATGAATTTTATTACAACAATAACAATAATAAAGCCTTAAACCCGGCTTATTTAGATGCTTCCTTTTATACCGTGTTGTATGATTTATTTTTTCTATAAAAAATATGTTTATGCAACTAAATATGATCACCCAAAAAACATTTAGTGTATGGATTCGAGACCTTGAATTTGAAAAAAAAAATTATATAATGTTTTATCGAAACCCTCAACATTTTAAATCTAATATTTAAATTCTATACTTCCAAATGTAGGATGGGAACATATTTTTTTGTCACTCAACATCTATTCCTAATTTTATTTTAGGTTAGCCTGGACTACTACTTAAATTTGCAAATGCCAGATCGATGCTTAATGTATATATTGTTAACTTGAATATTATTTTTTAGGAGAGTATAGTAATAAAATATCTATATGTTTAAAAACTTGAGAGGCAAAGTAATATCAACAATAAATAAATAAATTTGATATTGTCCGAGTGAGGTTGAAGGGCTTGTTCGAGTAGGAGTTTTGAATTATTATTATTTTTTAAAAAAAAGAACTGAAATCCATGGGGGGCTGTCCGGTGCAAGAGGTTCTTGTTTGTAGCCAAACAAAGCAAAAAGATGTGTATGCTAAGTGCATGCATGCATGCAGTGGCCACATATATGTTACGTCAAACTAAATTGGACCATCATGTTTTACACTTTACACCCATATCCATATCTGCCAAAATATTATGCATCCATAGGTTTCATTTCAGGAGCAGTGCCTGATCATTGGGCTTCGTATATATCATTGTCACACCATATATATACACCATATATATATATATATATATATATATATATATATATAACAATTGATCATCCATAATAATCGATGCCTTTAAAGTGCCCCCAGTCTCATAATAATTTGAGTAAAGTTTTATTTGAGAATATTAAAAAGGAAAACCCATATACACATGCTTGCTAATAAAGAAATATAAAATTTGTGGGATATATATATATATATATATATATATATATATATATATTATTTAAAAACTTATAAATTATATGTGGCCTTTTCAGATTTACTGTTGCTCGAGTGTTCGATAAAAAAAATATATATATGTATATATTATATAAAAATTTGAAATCAAAGTGAAAGACGACACACCGCACGCCACACAGAATAAAAGTAGAAAAAAAAAAAAAAGAAGAAAACAAAAGATCCTAGTAGGACATTTTCCAATGGCGAAAGGATAATGATAGGAGTTCAATTTTTCTTTTTCTTTTTCTTTTAAAGCAATAGCAGTACCCCACTAGTTAATTTGGCGTAGGTAGCATAGGGTTGCTCCCCATATGCGTTGCAGGTGGGGGCAGTTGCCTTGCGAGTCTGGGGCCATGTCCCCAAAGCTAAGCCTCGGGAGGTCCTCCTCCCTCCCCCATTTTAATTTGGTCTCGTGTCTCTTTTGCAACCTCACATTTAGGTGGGTGCAGTGGGCACGACTTTTCACGCATCACTCACTGCATAATAACGCCCAAGGCGGCTTTCAACTTGGAGCTTATGTGCCCTTCATAATCATCATGCATCCTTCTCTCCTTTTCATCTTCTATAATGCAACCTCTACTGTCCATTTCATATCTGCTTTATGACGTGCATGGTTAATATTTTGATTATAGAGTTGCAGTAGGAATGCTATTTAGGTTTGGGGCATGTTTGGGACTAGTTAATTAATATAGGTACTTGTTTTCACAAAGTACCAAATATTAAAAAGTATGATAAAAAAAAATACTAATTCTGTCGTATTGATTTGAATACATTTTGATATAATTTTATATTAAACTTTATTAAAATCCAATGTCTTTCCAAACAGGACGTAATCTCTAATAAGAGATGTTTAAAAAGTAAACATATTTTTCTTGATATTTGAGTTTTCAAAGGCTTGGAATTTTCAATAAATTTGTCTTTCTGTAAAATATAAAAGAATATTTTTATCTTTAGTAAATCTTGAAGGAGGTGTGTGGAATTCTTAAAATATCAGGGGAGATTTCTGAAATTTTTGAAACTTCATGGAAGGTAAGTGCCTTTAAGTCAAATCTCTAAGAAGATTAGTTTATTTTGACTTAAAAGTTATTATAACTATTAGGTAGGTGTTTGTTTATAACAATTACGATGAGTACTATACTTTTAAAATAAATCTATAAATATTACCATCCGTTGTTTCGTTACTTCATACATTTATTACCATAGATAAACTATATTGATAAAAACTACAATTAAGTGCAAATCATAAAATTTACACATGATTATGTGATTACGTATGTAAATGGCAATTTCATCTCCAAAATTATTCATATTACTAGTACGTCATTTAAGAACTAAATATGTTAATTATGATCTTAGATTTCTATATTATTGGCGGTGTTCCTCTATAGTTATATTGAAAAAGCTTATCATGGCATTTACAAGAAAAAAATTATTTTAAGGATTAAAAATTTATCCTTAGAAGTATCATTATTGACAAATACCGATGCATATTTTTGTTCTCACTTTATTACTAAAATTAATACGTCACTTAAATTATTTAGGGACCAAGTTTGAAACTTGGTTGGAAAAAATAATTCTAAAACAATATGTAATCAATAAAATAAAATGAGGAAAACATACGAATTGAGGCATGGGAAGTACTATTTTTAGAGTAAATTTGACCCCTCCAATGTGGTGCATAAGACTCATCTACATGCACTTTGGGAAATAGAAAAAAAAAAAAAAAAACTTGAATATAGAGTCCACCACAACAAGGTAACAAAAAGAGAAAATATTCGCCACAAGTGTTGGCAAAGAAGAAAGAAGAAAGATTTTTCACAATAAAAAAATAGAAGCATAGACATTCACATGGGCTTTTCTTCCTTGGAGACTATACAGATATAACAATCACATTTTAAAGTTTGGTCAGCTAATAAATGACAAATAGATATTGGAATTAGGGGTGAGCATAATTCGGGTTTAACTGAATTAACTGACCGAGTTCGATCGGTCCAGTTTGGTTAATATACAGGTTCGGTTCGGTTCCAGATTTGAATAATTTTTGGTATTCGATTTTTAGTTCGGGTATGGAGAATCTTTAATTCGGTTAATTGAATTATCCGAATTACTAATTAATTAAAAATTAAATATAAATTAGTACTATTAATATATGCTATAAGTTAAATCTTAAATGTTTAATTTTTTTAAAATTTTTAAAGGCTAGCCGCTAGGGTTCTATTCTGGGTTCTCCCTCTTCGCCTCTTCACCTCTTCCCAATTCCTGTCTCAAATCCCTCTTCCCCGAGTTCCCTCTTGAGTCTTGGCCTCTTTAGCTCTTCCCTTCTTAGTTCCTTCTTCGAGTGATTGGTGATCAACAGTTGACAGATTGAGATCATTGAGTCTTGGGCTGAATCGGCTATTCCCTATTCCTGCTTGGTCTCTTCCCTTCCTTCTTCAAGTGATCGTGTCTTCGGCTCTTGCTCGCAGACTTCAGCTCTTGCTTGCTTGGCGACGATGAGACTTTGCAGCTCGTAGACTCCCAATACTCAGGTACCTTTGTTGCTTGAAATATATCTCTCTCTAAGCTCTGTACTAGAAATGTTTGGTTCTTCTTGTTTTATTTTTATTTTTTTCTATTTTTTTTTAGTTCTTATTCTGCTTGTAAATTTCAATACTTCATGCTTCATGTCCAATAAGCTTTTCTTGGTTAGATTGTATGACATCCGTGAGCTTCCGGTGGATAATGCCATAATAGTGCTCTTCTTTTGAAATGTGTTTACTTAGATTATAGTAAATTGACAAGATATAGCTTTTGTGAAAATTCGGTGGCTCAATTTTTAGATCTGCTAGTTCATTTCTTTGTTGTTCTTGGAACTGATCCTGTGTTGGTGTCGTCTGCTATGATATTGTTAGTATAAAGGATGTGTTCTTATTTAGGGTCTTGTTTTGATTTGATTTCTATTATTCCCTGTTTGCCAATATTTTAATATTGAAGATTAATGTGTTTTGAGTGGTCATTCAACACCGACGTACGTATACAACTGCATCTATGATCAGAGGTCTGCGGAGAGATTTTAACCATCTTTCCTTTAAATTAAACTGGTTTGATTTTAAATGCTTGGTTTGGTATTCTCCTAGATATTTTTTTGAGTCTGAAGTTTGAGCTATAATCTGGTCAATGACCGGAATCTACATTAGTAATAAATTTTGTAATGTAAAAGAAAGAGAATTATTAGCTAACACAAATGACTAAGCTTGTAGCTTGTGTTTTATAATTGTTCATTCATATTGTGTTAATATTTTCGTTGTTTTGGCTTTGATTATTGCTAGTGAAAATGGGGTTAATTAATGTGATTATATCCCGTTTTATGTAATAAAAACTCATACCACTATATGTTTGTCAGCATGAGGCATCCCACAAAGGATGCAAGAATCTTAAAAATTCATAATTTTTATTATGTTGCATTGTTCGTAACTATTGTCACAAGTTGCAATTTATAACCCTATGCCTATATGATGGACTTTACTACTTTACTCACTTTATGATTGCGCTTTACCTTTTTTTTTTTTCCCCAGATATTAAAGGGAAAATATGCAATGACTTGCCTATGGAGGTGGAGGTGTTGGACTTGGAGGGTGCAAAAATTACGCAAGGGCCTTCCCAACATCAACCTTCAAATCCCAGCATGACAAGTGAGAGTGGTACTAATCATCCCAATGAATCTAATAAAAAAATTAGGAAGAGAATGAGACCAAGATCTGAAGTGTGGGATCACTTCACTAAATTTATGACTGAGTGTAACGCCCCGAACCTGCCAAGTGGGGCTCGGGGTGTTATGTGTTCCATTCACCTATCTCTGATACCATAAATATCATTCAAGCAACGAAATAAAATTAAACATCCTCAAATAAAATACCAGAGTACTACATTACACGACCAAAAAGGAATTTCCATCTGTCCATATTACATAATCAGCATTTTAAAACAACATAAACTTAAAGACTTTAAAGTTCTTACAAACACTCACACTAACCAACCCTGCCTTGAGCTCGCTAAGCTCAATCACGCAAAGTTCCTGAAAAATGAGTTGTATATTGAGGTGAGACACTTCTCAATAAGGATGGAATAAATTATTATCAGTGTGTGACAATATGAGTTTTAGTGCATACAAAATATACTCGTTGATTAATTAATAGCAATAGTAAGGACACTTGTAACTATACTCACACACATCTGCATACACATACACCATAGCACATCCACATTTACCATACATTCAATCCACATTCATACACTCACACCCATAATTGAAAATGCACATTTACTTTATAACCCGTGGTTCTTAGGGCATCCCTCCCCGTAGTTCCTCCCCCCCCCCCCCCCGCGCGGTTCTTACTTCACATACTTCCACAGTCACAACACGCACAACCCTATTCATAGTAAAATAGTAAGACGACCTCCTTATGCCTACCAACGCCTTACCCCATCTATATAAATGACAATATAATGACCTCCTCAAATCCTGTCAACGCTATATTACGATTTATAACAAGTACAATATAACAAACTCCTCACTCCTGCCAACGTTATATTGCAATTTACATGAATAACAACACAACACCATAACATATCAGTTAAATGCACCACAACAATCACAACCAGTTTATAAAAAAAAAATATTAATCTCATGTCACACGATTTAAGCATTAAACAATAATATAATAAACATAAGTCATCGTTTCCATATGCCTAAATAATTCAGAATATCCATATATAGTATTTCGGTATCCAAATTCTTAATTTAATCCGTTAATCTTTGAAATAACAATTATTATAAAATCCCTAAGCTCACAAACGCCAGTTTATTCAACTCATAATAATAAGAATAATAATCCAAAATCCAATTTCCATATATCCGAATTGTAGTAAACCGAGAAAAAAATTATTAATTAATTAATTATTATTATTAAATTAAATTAATTAAATCAATAATATGATAGATATATATATAGGGATTAAAGTAATATGTGTGTGTGTGTGTGTGTGTGTGTGTGTATATATAATATTAATATAATAGTATAAAATTATTATACTTTAAAGCTTTAGAATGCTTCAATTGTAAGCATTCATAAAGCTAAGTTCAATTGGAAAGTTACCCCTCGAGGCGCATCTTTCTGTTCTTTGCAAATTGTTTCTCACTATCACTCCTCACTCTCTCTCTCCTCACGGCCTCACTCTCTTTCTCTCTTTAAAATTATTCTCCATCTGTAAGCCAAATCGAAAAACGAACACCACCACGAGGTCCCGACTTCATTCCTCAACAAGTTAACCGGAGTAGATTTGTCGTAAGGTCGTCGTAGGCACCACTCCAGGGATAAGGTAACTCTGTCTCTCTCTCTCTCTCTCTCTCTCTCTCTCTCCTCAATTTCTTTTCAGATCTTCAGCTAAATTGACGATCAGACGCGATATCAGGGTTCTAGCTTCCATCCTCGTTGTTTTAATCAGAGTGGATTTGTGATTTGGGCTTCTTAAGCACCACTTCTAGGATAAGGTAAGGAGAATAAATGTTGACTGTATAGGTCACGCCCAGTTTTGATTATGATAAATACTCATTATATCTAATGGGTGTTTGAGGTTATGTGCAGGATCTTAAATTGAAAAATCTTAATGCACATGGAAGAAAGTAAGATTGAAGACCCAATGTTTATGGTGTAGTATATTTCATTCATGTAAAGGGTCTGTAATAGTAATTAGGGTCTATGTTTTGTAATAATCACACACACATCACATGCATGGTCTAATACGTAAGCTTAAAATGAAAATGACCTTAGAAAGACCTTAGGGATTAGGTCGACCGACATTGGATTTTTTTTCGGTATCTTCAAAAAGACCTAAAAATGACCTTAGGACACTCATTTATGCATACACTTGTTTGATCATTTGAAATTGGGTGATTGTTGGATGAAACAAGACCGAAATGCACAAAATGTGCACCTTCGGTCGACCGACCCTTCAAGTATATTTTCAGCCCGATCAACCGAACCAGGTCTGGGTCAACAGGTTGACCACAGTTTGGTCGACCGAGCCTCTAAAGGTTAATTGACTCCGATCGACCAAAACCCCTCGAAGTCAACAATTTAACTTCCTGGTCGATCGAGACATTTTTGTACTACACCAACCTGGTCGATCGAGTTGCCACGTGTGGAATCTAACGGTCTGGTTGACCAACCAGTCTAGTTCATTCTAGGTATGGTCGAGTGAACCGCGCATGGTCGAGTGAACCGCGCTAAGTTTGAAAAATTGCCTCGAGCATACTAGTCCGGTCGACCGACCCTGAAGTTCAAATGTGGCTTGGTCGACTGAGCCATAAGAACTTCGGTCGACCGAACCCATCTTGGTCGACCGGTGCTCTCGGGTTGCCCTGCATTTTTACCGCAGTTAACTATTTTTTAACATGGTTAAAATTACTAAATGTCATTAAAACTTTTCTAAAAATCCCAACCTTGTCCCCAACAGTTATAATTCATGGGGTGTCTATATATACTCCTTCATTTGGAAAAATTAGGACATGATCAAGAAACCCGATTAAGAAATTCTCTCTCATCCTAAAAAATCCTACTACTCATTTTCATACTCAAATCACTCATACTTACCCTCTACTATTTCTTAAACTCTCTATAAGTTGATTGAGTGATTATTTTGATAGGTTTGCTCTCCTTGCTTTGTTTGATTGATTCGATTTTCTTGAGAGCAAAACCTTAAGTATTCTTAGGTGCCTTTGTTAATAAGTCCATCCTAAGAAGACTTCGATAGATCTTCTGAGATTGCACTTTCATTGCAATATCTTGAGAAGCTCGTATTTTATTTTGGTTGCAAAATATTTTTAAAATCATTTACAAATATCTATTGTGTTTTATCTTGAAAAATATTTGAAGAGATATTTGTTTATGAGTTAAAAATCTTTATGACAATATTCATTGAGTTATATCTTTTGCTGATTACAAAGATTCAAATTCTTTTTGCAAACCTAATTTATGCGTTGCTCAAGCTTTATATTATTGAGAAGATCTGCTAGTTGAAATATATATGAGGATTGATCGATATTTTTGTTTAAGCATTTATATTGAATACATTTTGTGATACAAAGATTATATTGTTATCCTTTTGCAAACCAAACTCATACATTACTAGAACTTTATACAGTGAGAAAATCCGTTGATTGAGATATATGAAGTTTGGCTAATATCTTTGTTTGAGTACTTGGATTGAATACATCTTGTGATACAAAGATTATATAGTTTGCACTCTTATGCATTAATTACAACGATAGTAAATCTATTTGAGTGTAGACATTTAAGACCATATTGAGCTTACATATTAAATCATTTTTTGGTGTATGTGACTGAGCGTATTTGGGTACATATTTGCTTTACACGAAAGCACAATCACTATACCAATATCCTTTGATTGTAAAATCTGAGTGTTTCCAGGCGTGGCCTGAGAGGGCGGTAATCCAGCACAGTAAGGATTGTGCATGCTTGATTAAACCTCTATTACAATTTAAATTCCATTGTATATTTGCATTGATTTATTTTACATGCACTAGATTGACCTTAGGCTTGTGTAATACTGTTGTTAGTGTTTTGACCTAGTGGACAAAATTTTTAAATACCAATTCACCCCCCCTCTTGGGATTGCACCAAAGCTAACAATAAATTATGTTAGTTATTTTAGGAATTCACTCAGTTAAATCATGGTATAAATTAGATTATGATTGTAGCATCAGTTACCACACAAGGAAAGCTAATGTGGTAACCAATACGTTGAGTCGGAAGTCAGGGAGTTCATCAGTATCAGTAGTAGTAGATTAATATCATATTAGAATGGATCTAGAAGGTTTGGTGTGGAATTGGTGGAAGGAAATCACCAAACATTCATTGCTAATCTGGTCATTCAACCAAGGACTATTGGGAAGGATTAAAACTGCTCAAATGAAAGGTACAGAGCTAATAAAGATTATGGGTAAGGTGCAGGGTGAAATGGGGGCAAATTTTAATATCTCAGATAATGGGGTCTTGATGTTTCGCACTAGATTATGTGTACCCAAATCTGTTGAGAATAAAATAATTATTCCGGATGAGGCACATTGTTCTCTCTGAAAACTAAGGTGTAGTCCCAAGAAGGGGGGGAGGGTGAATTGGGTTATTAAAATTTCTTCTAAATCTTTTTATGAATTCTTTACCTCTTTTAAATTCTTTCAAAGATTTCTTGAATTCTTGTTGATTTAGAAATCACACAAAATTCAATGTTCTTTTATTCAATCCACAACCACATAATCATTCAATCAATCAACCAAACCAATTGACCATAATATATTTAAACAAGATATAAGATTCAACTTTCAACTTTTGCAGCCCTATGTATTTGATTCAAGCCCTGTAGTGAATGTAATTTGATTCAATGCAAACCACAACTCAAATCCCAAACAACTCAGAATTTAAATAAACTCTTAGTTAATTTGCATTTGGGTGTTAACCAATCAACGTACTCCCTTTGAGGGTTTTGCAAAGTATTGATTAACCAATGTACTCCCTTTCGATTTCCGCAATCCTAAAACTAAATTTAAATTTAAGTTTATTTAAAATCCAATCCACGTAGTTTTTATGATTAGGAAATTTAAATCATCCACGCAGTTAATATATTTGCTAGAAATTAAAGAGAGTAAGGGAAAGAAAGTGACACCGAGTTTTTAGAGGTTTGCCTTATCCCCAGCCTGCGTCCTCGCCTGAGGCAAACCACCTAAGGATTCACTAAACCAAATCCTTTCCGGGCGGAACAAAACCGTTACAAACTTCTTCAATAGGCTAGAGCACCACCTCTCCTTGTGATACCCCACACTCGGTCACTTCTTTAATAGGCTAGAGCCGCACCTCTCCAAGTGATACCCCACGTTTGGTCAATGATCCAACAACCTGGAATCGTTAAAGAAACAAGAAACAAGGGCTGCGTATAATAATGCTTTCAAACAAAGTAGATTAGTACAATTTCAATCACTATGCACTTCAATATTCAAATATCAATATGAAATAGAATTGAAGCTCAAGATAAGATATCACCAATTTCTTCTCTAGATGAATATAAGCAATAGTTCAATAGAATTCTCCCAGCAAGAGTGTGAGTAAGAGTGAGCTTTGTGAGAGATTGAAAGTAGGATGCTTGATTTCTTGATTGAATGCTTGGTGATTTGATTCCTTGGGTTAAAGAAGTATTTATAGACTTTTTAGGATGAGTTTCCTTGTTTCCTAAGTTACTTGACTAAGTTTTTATAACGTTCACATTTGAAAAACTAAATTTTAGAATTTTCCCGTTGAGGTTCAAAATTTAAAATCTCGTAGGGTCAGTCAACTCGATAGGCGACTGGGTAAGTGTTTTATATAGGTCAGTCGGTTGGACAAGCAGTTGAGAAGTTTTAGAGTATTCTGGTCAGTCGGTTGACCAGTTAATTTTTTTAAAACTTTATTTTATTTTTTTACGATTTTAAACCTTTTGTTATTTGAAAATTAAATGTGACCTTTCAAAAACATTTTCCAAGGTTTTTAAAAACTGATCTCTAAGTCTTTGTTGCATCCTAATGAACTTCAACATATTCCAAAAGACATTTAAAATATGAAGCACTTACATAACGACTTCTTAGGACATTTGACATTCTAAGTGCTTGAGTCTTCATGCTTGTTTTTCTTTGAACTCTCTTACTTTACTTCAAGCTTTGATATACTTTAAGCTCTTTAATGTCCATGCTGTCATATTCTTCAAGCTTTAATAGATCCTCTTGGAATCCATGCCTTAAGCTTCATATGATCATCCTTATTTGAAATATAAGCTTTCATGAATCCTTCTAAGCACTTAACCTTGCTTTCTCACAGTTGAGTCTTGAAATGTCATCACTTAACCAAATATGTTAAGTTCCACTTGTTTGTTAGCATCAAAACAAGATGTTAAGTCTTGTAAGGCCAACAATCTCTCCCTTTTTGATGATGACAAACAATAAGCAAAAAATTTGAGTGAGCCTTAAAAAGACTCCCCCTTACAATAAACATTATCTCAACAAACTTAACAATATCAAGATCAATTTCAAAAACTCTTTTACCATCATGCTCATTACATCATTCAAGTTCAAGATCATCATTCAAGTTCAAATTCTCCTCCTCCTTTTGATACAAATATCATGTTCAATTTTTTTTTTTCAAAATACCATGCTCAATTTTTGCCCAAGCTCAAAACTTCTCCCCCTTTTGACATCAATAAAAAAGAGTAAGATATAAAAAATGATTAAGTTCAAATAAAATCATATTTTGAGCATATGAATATCAAACATGCATATCAAGCATATGTACATACTCAATTCATTATCTTTCAATATGACATGTGTAGTGTGCTTCAATAGTGAAATAGTCATGTATATTTCATATTTGTAATTCATATATTGTAACATCTTTACTAACAACATTATCCTTCTTGAAAATTTCATGATACCAATTGAACTTTTGAATTTGTGATACCAATTAAAACATTAAAGAATAATACTAATTGAACATTTCATTAATTCATGATATCAATTGAAATTTTCATTAATTCATGATATCAATTGAAAAATTAGGGAGAAACAAAACAAAGTACAAGCAATAAGTCATATGACTCCCCTTGAATTTAATACATTCAGATTTGATACCAATTATGTTTTTAAATTTATCATCCCATGTTTCAAACATTGATTCATATCATATATGTGCTTATAGATACTAATATCAACTACCAATATCATATCAATGTCATAACATGTTCATGGATATAATTATGCTTGTCATGCTCAATTACCAATTGATATATTCATGGATACCAATATACTTCATATATACCAATGCTAATGTCACATCATGCACTACTCATGGATACTAAATTATTTAGATGCAAATTTTTTAATTTATCCATGTGATCCATCATTAGCATGTATGGTCAAGAATTAATTTCATATTCATATATCAATATCACATCAAAATTTATGCTGCTTAATAACTCCATGCTCAGATTTTCAATACATAGCGAGCCACAAATCATCAATCAGTTTCATGTCTTTAGAAATTTCAAGATATATACATGTAGCATATAACATATCAACATAACATTTAAGGATGGAGCATATAATTATCATGTGCATTGTACTACAATATTGCTCAATTTGTTCTCATTCTCAAATATTTTTTCTTAATTAAAAAACTTAAGCAATAAGCTCAGATTTTCTTTGATTTCATATGAGTTCCCAAGCTTCATATATCTTAATACTTTCTAATTTAAGGCTTGTATGAATCAGACTATGATTTTGGCCAACAATGTTATTTTTTTTTTTATTTGTTTCAATAAACTCTTAAACTCTTCTTTGAGATTTTTCATGATTTGAACAAGGCCTTTTATCTAGGTACCCATACTTTCGTGGGTCCGGATGGTTTAACAAGGGGTGTTTCTTTTACTTTCCATACTTGTTTAGTTTTCACACCCTTTCTTTTTAATGGACATTCAAACTTTATATGTCCCTTCTTCTTACATAGGTAGCATGTGGTGTGAGTCTAAACATTTGAAGAAGTGCTAGCATAATTTTTAGATGCTTTTGTAAAGTATTCCACGTAGAAATTCTTTTTCTTTGTATTCCCAACCCCATTAAATCCTATGCCTTCTTTATTTTAGGACATTCTTTGTGAGCCAATCATTTTGTGAAAATTTTATTTTCCTTTTGTGAAATTGTAAATGATTTTGGCTTTATCCTCAATTTCTTTCTTAAGATCATAGATTTCTGAATTTTGTATATTTTTACCCTTTTCTTGATTTTGAGATATTTTTGTGATTTTATTCTCTAATTCATAAATATATTGATCTTTCTCATTTTCCATAGAGGATTGGGATCTTAAGTCTTCTACTTCCTTCATCAACTTTTCATTCTTGTTTTCTAATCTTTTGATTTTCAAATTTTTTTCTTTTTCACCAAGATTTTTAGATTCTAACTCTTCTATCACAGATTCATTCTTATTTTCCATTTTCTTGATTTTTAAATCTTTTTCTCTTTCCGTAAGTTTAAGGGATTCTAACTCTTTCATAACTCGTTCATTCTTGTTTTTCAATGATGTGTATTATTTAGTTACATTAACTAACATCTTATGCACATTGAATAAATCATTTTGAAGTTCTTCATAAGATGACATACACTCATCATTAGATTCTTCTGCTGAATCATCACAAGAACTATTTAAGGATTTGAATGAGGAGCTTTCCTCCTCGTCCCAAGCCATATAGCAAGCAATCTCTTGGTCACTGGATTCATTATCAGAACTATTTGTACTCATATTGTCCTAAGTAGTGGCTTTCATTGCCTTTTTATTTTTCTTTTTAGAATCCTTCTTAAGTTTTGGACAATCCGGTTTTAGATGTCCAACTTTCTTGCAATTATAGCATGTAGGTAGTTCTTTCTTTGTTTCTTTATTTTTAGTTTCTTCCTCATCTGAACTTGAGTTTTGGATTTTTCTTTTGAATTTATTTTTCCTTCTTAGTATTCTTGCAAGTTTCTTAGATATGAAGGCAAGTTCATCCTCTTCATCGTCACTACTAGAGTTTTCTTTTGAAGCTTTGAAGGCTCTAGATTATTGGACTTTAGTTTTTCCACTTCTTTCATTCATTGCCATTTCATATGTGAGGAGAGAACCTACGAGTTCATCTAAGGAGGTGTTTTTCAAATTTCTTCCTTCGGTTATTGCAGTGGCTTTTGGTTCCCATATAGGTGGTAGCCCTGTAAGAACCCGAAATATGAAAAAAGGGTTTAAATATTAAGAGAGGGGCAAAATTGGAAATTACCCGGGTCAAAGGGCTATAAAAGGAAATTCTCATTTCTTCCAAGCTAAGCAAACTTAGATTTTTATCTCTCTCTCTCTAAACCTCTCCCAACTCCTTCTCTCTAGAATTCTTCGCCGATCGTTGACGGAATCAGAAAACAAAAGCTACCACGAGGATCATGGAAGGATTCTCTACAACTTCTACGGATCGGAATCTCGTTTCAGAGATTTTTGGGTTTTGGCGTAAAATCGAGGTAAGGCTCAGTTTTCAATTCTGATCCGGTAAATTTGTAGGTAACTGTCTCGTGAACATATTCTGTACTGTGATTTGTAGGTTTTGAAACTTGGTTCACTGTTTAGGGACCTTGGAGTTTGGGATTTGCTTATAGGGTTAAGGGAAGGGGAACTATGTTTATATTGGTTATTTTTAAAATCGAACTCGATGGAACTATGGTCCACGGTCCTGTGTGTGTTTTGGCTACTCATTTGGGGGGATTTAATAGGAAAAACTATGGGTTTTTCATTATTATAGTTTTGGAAAAAAGGGAGAGACTGGCTGGATCCTAGGTTTTGTTGAAAACCAAGTATATGTGTGATTTATACTGTGATATTGGGATGACCGTGCCTTGACTTGTTTAAACTGTATTTGTTTGGAAAACCATGATTTAGATTACCAAATGAGTGTGGTTTGTTTGGTTATATGAGCATGCATGTGTGTGTGATATGTTAAAATGCTAGTAGGAACGCAGTTCCAAAATTGTTCTAGGTACTGAGAATGTCCGGCTCTATATCCGAGGGTGTGAGCCTATTCTAGCAGATCAGGCTGAAGGGTGTGGATCCACCAGTTTAGCGCTGGTACGATGCCATAGGAGTCGGGGACTAGCCATGTACCGGTGGAGCCGTGTTCGCGAGTTGGCTACGGGCCAACGCCGTATGTCGCAGGCCGGCTTCGGGCCAAAGAGTGTAACGACAATGAGGATGACTAATCATGTGTATGTATTGTGACGGGGCTGCGTATAAATGGCCGCCGTATGTGTGCGTGTATGCACTGTGTAAATTAGTACTGTAATGCATTTAACTGCGTGTAGGTTGTATCATGATAACACTCAAATGCCACACACCGATATAACCTGTGTTCTTCCTTACTGAGAGGTGTCTTACTCCTATTGTACGTACATTTTTACAGGTCCTTCGGGTAATCAGAACTAGCGTCCTGGTGTAGGGAGCGTAGTGGCCGGTGGTCGTTACCGCCAGAATACCGAGCGCTAGGACTCTCAGATGAGCTAGACCTGTGGTCGTTGTACCAGATGTCACAGGTGGCAAGAGGGAGAGTACCAGTCATTTGGGGGTAGTTGCTACAACTGTGGCCAGCCAGGCCACATGTCTCGTGATTGTCGAGCACCGAGGCGAGACATGCCTGCAGTTAGTGGGGACCAAAGGAGTAATCAGATATCTCGGGGAACCGCTCAAACGAATATAATTTCAGCCAGAGTATACTCTCTTACTCCAGCGGACGCTGAGCATGCAGGTAATGTGGTGACATGTACCTTATTATTGCTTTCGAATAAAGCTTCTGTTCTGTTTGATTCGGGTGCAACCCATTCTTTTGTATCTGTAAATTTTGTGGGCTGGTGTGGGATTGAGACCCGAGACATGAATGAGGTATTAGCTGTTACTACGCCATTTGGGAGTGTATCTTTCTGTAGGAAGATGTTGATAGACTGCCCAGTGGAAATTCAGGGAAAGCTGTTATCGATGAATCTTGTGGTATACGACATGTCAGGGTTCGACGTCATTCTGGGGATGGACTGGTTGTTCTCCAGCTATGCCGTGATCGACTGTCGTAGAAAGGTGGTAGTTTTCAGACCTCATGGGGAGCAGGAGTACAAGTTCGTGGGATCGTGTGAGCGTTCAGCGCCACAGATTCTGTTGGCACTACAGGCGAGGAGGCTACTCTTGGACGGATGTCAGGGGTACTTAGCTTGTTTGGAGGAACCGCCGCAAGATGAGTTGAGACTCGAGGATATTCGGGTAGTCAACAAATTCTCGGATGTGTTCCCCGATGATTTACCCGGTTTACCTCCGGATCGTGAGGTGGAGTTTGCGATAGAGTTGCTGCCTGGTAAGGCGTCGATCTCTAAAGCTTCGTATCGAATGGCTCCAGTAGAATTTCGGGAGTTGAAGGAGCAGTTGCAGGAATTACTGGATAGGGGATTCATTCGACCTAGTGTTTCGCCCTACGGAGCTCCAGTACTGTTTGTGAAAAAGAAGGACAGGTCGATGCGGATGTGCATTGATTACCGTGAGATTAACAAGGTAGCTGTGAAGAATCGTTATCCTTTACCTCGTATAGATGATATCTTTGACTAGTTACAGGGGACACGGGTCTTTTCGAAGATCGATTTGCGGTCAGGATATCATCAGGTGAGGGTTAGAGCGGAGGATGTAGCGAAGACGGCTTTTCGAACCAGATATGGCCACTATTAGTTTTTAGTCATGCCTTTTGGGTTAACGAATGCTCCGGCGGTGTTCATGGATCTGATGAATAGGGTTTTCCATGAGTACCTAGATCGGTTTGTTGTGGTATTCATTGATGACATTCTGGTATACTCGAGGAGTATGGAAGAACACGTGGAACATTTGAGGTTAGTGTTACAGATTCTGCGAGAGAAGAAGCTATGCTAAGTTGAAGAAATTTGAATTCTAGTTGAGTTAGATTGCGTTCTTAGGCCATGTGGTTACTAGGGATGGAATATCAGTTGATCCTAGTAAGATTGAAGCTGTGGTCGACTGGGTAAGGCCAAAGAATGTGCAGGAGGTTCGTAGTTTTCTAGGAATGGTGGGTTACTATCGTCGGTTCGTAGAGGGTTTCTCTAAATTGTCTGGACCTCTGACTTGATTGACCAGGAAGGGAGTCCAGTTTGAGTGGACCAATGATTGTGAGCAGTGCTTTCAGGAGTTGAAGTACCGGCTGGTTACTGCTCCAGTGTTGACCATTCCTTCGGGGGATGGTGGATTTGTGATTTATAGGGACGTGTCTTTAAAGGGCTTAGGATGTGTGCTTATGCAGCAGGGTAAGGTTATGGCGTATGCTTCGCGACAACTGAAGGAGTATGAGAAGAATTACCCTACGCATGATCTGGAGTTGGCTGCTGTTGTGTATGCACTAAAGATCTGGCGACACTATTTGTACGAGTTGCAGTGTGAGATCTTTACTGATCATAAGAGCCTCAGGTATTTATTCACGCAGAAGGAGTTGAATATGAGGAAGAGGCGGTGGCTAGAGTTGATCAAGGACTACGATTGCACGATCATTTATCACCTGGGGAAGGCAAATGTGGTGGCTCATGCGTTGAGTCGGAAGTTAGGACCTACATCTGTATCTGCGATTGTAACTCAGTGTCACATCAGACGGGATTTGGAGAGCTCAGGTATAGAGTAGGTGGTTGGTGATCATCAGGCTTATTTTGATGGTTTGGTGGTCCAACCGACCCTATTTGAGCGTATAAAAGCCGCGCAGGCTAGTGATGCAGAGTTGGCAGAGGCTATGGAAAGGGTACAACAGGGATTGGCTACAGAGTTTAACATCTCTGAAGGAGGTGTGTTGAGGTTTGGGACCAGATTGTGTGTTCCGATCGATGATGAGATCAGAAGGACGATTCTAGAGGAGGCGCATCGTTCTATGTATACGGTACATCCTGGTAGTACAAAGATGTATCGGGACTTGTGCGAGATCATCTGGTCGTTTGGTATGAAGAGGCAGATTGCTCAGTTTATGGAGCAGTGTCTGACGTGTCAGAAGGTGAAAGCTGAACATTAGAGGCCGGCAGGGCTGTTGCAGCCTTTGCCTATTTCGGTGTGGAAATGGAGCATATTTCCATGGATTTTGTGACCGGTTTGCCACTAGCGCTTCACGGGTAGAATGCTATTTGGGTGATCGTGGATAGATTGACAAAATTTGCTCATTTCATACCAATGAAAGTTAGGTATCCTTTGAGTAGGCTAGCAGATTTGTATGTGCATGAGATTGTGAGAAAGCACGTGATACCGGTGTCCAGAGTATCAGAATGGGACTCGAG
Source organism: Malania oleifera (assembly GCF_029873635.1). Lineage (NCBI taxonomy): Eukaryota > Viridiplantae > Streptophyta > Magnoliopsida > Santalales > Ximeniaceae > Malania > Malania oleifera. The sequence goes on from NC_080424.1 coordinate 12,786,465, forward strand.
GTTTACTTCCCGATTCTAGATGAGCTTGCAGGAGGCATTGGGGATAAAGCTTACTTTTAGTACAACGTTCCACCCCCAAACTGATGGACAGTCGGAGAGGACGATACATATATTGGAAGATATGTTGCGAGCTTGTGTGTTAGACTTCGGTGGTAACTGGATACAGTTTATGCCACTTGTGGAGTTTGCTTATAACAACAGCTTCCAATCTAGTATCGGGATGGCACCGTTCGAGGCTTTGTATGGTCAGAGGTGTCGATCTCCTTTGTGTTGGGATGAGGTTGGTGAACGTTAGGTGTTAGGACTTGAACATGTGCAGCAGGCGTATAAGAAGGTGGGTTTGATCCGAGAGAGGATTAAATCGGCTCAGAGTCGGCAGAAGAGTTATGCAGATGTTCGCCGTCGTGAGTTGGAGTTTGAAGTGGGAGGTAAGGTATTTCTGCATATTACTCCGATGAAAGGAGTGATGAGATTCGGCAGGAAGGGCAAGTTGAGCCCGAGGTATATCAGACCATTTTGAGCGAGTGGGTCTAGTAGCCTACAGAGTTGCATTACCTCCAGCACTTTCGAGGGTCCATGATGTGTTTCACGTCTCCATATTGAGGAGGTACGTGTTGATCCTTCACATGTGATTAGTTATGATGAGTTGGAAATTTGGGATACTTTAGTGTATGAGGAGATACCTGTTCAGGTTCTAGATTGTAAAGTTCAGAAGCTTCGTACCAGAGAGATACCATTAGTGAAGGTATTGTGGCGAAACCATGAGGTTGAGGAAGCTTCTTGGGAACTGGAAACGGAAATAGGTCGGAAGTATCCACAGTTATTTTGAGCATTTGTACATGATCCTACTATGGGTTGGGATAGGTGGTTATTCGTCGGGAGTGTGAGTATTATGAACTCCCGAGACTATTGTATATATAACCATGGTATTCCTCCGCTATAAGTGAGGGTATGTATGTGTATGTGTAAGATGGGACTGCGCTGTGGTGATCGCCAGTTCGCTCTTGAGTTGTGTCTATGTGTATGTGTATGATGGGACTGCGTTGTTATGATCGCCAGTTCGCTCTTGAGTTGTGTCTATGTATTTGATTGTATGTATGAATTTGGGAATGAGAGATGGCAAATTTCGAGGACAAAATTTTTTTAAGGAGGGGAGATTGTAAGAACCTGAAATATGAAAAATGGGTTTAAATATTAAAAGAGGGGAAAAATTGGAAATTTCCTAGGTCAAAGGGCTATAAAAGGAAATTCTCATTTCTTCCAAGCTAAGCAAACTTAGATTTTTCTCTCTCTCTCTCTCTCTAAACCTCTCCCTACTCCTTTTCTCTATAATTCTTCGCCGATCGTTGACGGAATCGGAAAACGGAAGCTACCATAAGGATCGTGGAAGGATTCTCTACAACTTCTACGGATCGGAATCTCGTTTTGGAAATTTTCAGGTTTCGGTGTAAAATCGAGGTAAGGCTCGATTTTCAATTTTGATCCGGGAAATTTGTAGGTAACTGTCTTGTGAACATATTCTGTACTGTGATTTGTAGGTTTTGAAACTTGGTTCGCTGTTTAGGGACCTTGGAGTTTGGGATTTGCTTATGGGGTTAAGGTAAAGGGAACTATGTTTATATTGGTTATTTTTGAAATCGGACTCGGTGGAACTATGGTCCACGGTCCTGTGTATGTTTTGGCTACTCATTTGGGGGGATCTAACGGGAAAAACTATAGGTTTTTCATTATTACAGTTTTGGGAAAAAGGGGGCGACGGGCTGGATCCTGAGTTTTGTTGAAAACCGAGTATATGTGTGATTTATACTGTGATATTGGGATGACCGTGCCTTGACTTGTTTAAACTGTATTTGTTTGGAAAACCATAATTTAGATCACGAAATGAGTGTGGTTTTTTTGGTTATATGAGCGTGCATGTGTGTGTGATATGTTGAAATGCTAGTAGGAACGCAGTTCCGAAATTGTTCTAGGTACTGAGAGTGTCCGGCTTTATATCCGAGGGCGTGAGCCTATTCCGGAAGATCATGCCGAAGGGTGTGGATTCACCAGTTTAGTGCCGGTACGATGCCATGGGAGTCGGGGACTAGCCATGTACTGGTGGCACCGTGTTCGCGGGTTGGCTACGGGCCAACACCGTATGTCATGGGCCAGCTTCGGGCCGAAGAGTGTGATGACACTGAGGATTACTGATCATGTGTATGTATTGTGACGGGACTACGTATAAATGGCCGTCGTATGAGTGCATGTATGCACTGTGTAAATTAGTACTGGAATGCATTTAACTACTTGTAGGTTGTATCATGATAACACTCAAATGCCACACACCGATATAACCTGTGTTCTTCCTTACTGAGAGATGTCTCACCCCTACTGTACGTACATTTTTACAAGTCTTTTGGGTAATCGGAACTAGCGTCCTGGTGTAGGGAGCATAGTGGTCGGTATACTGCGTTAGCGCTTGGGTAAATGCTAGGACTGTAGTTTTGTTGGGTTGCCATTTTGAGTTGTATTTGGGCACCCAGTTTGTACATTTTGTTAGAGCCATGTTCTGCTCTTGTATAGACTCTGGTATGGTACTGCATATGTATATAGAAGTCATTTTTCTGCTGCATATATGATTATGATTGGATGTGTTTAGGGTGCCTGGGAACCCCACGGGGTCGGACCCTCATCCTTTGTACTGTATTTATGATAATTTGTATGATATAGGGACATGTTAGATTATATTTTCACCCTTGGGTCCCATTTCTGGGTTTAGGGTGTGACAAGCCCTCTAAAAATTTTTCGAATCATTTCGTAGGTGTTGTTAGTTTTTCCTAGTGCATTTAGGGAGTTTATTATGTGGGTGAACCTAGTGTACGTACTAGTGATGAATTCATGCGGGTTCATCTTGAAGGCTTCATACTTGCTTGTGAGCATGTCTATTCTACTATCTCTAACATCAATAGTACCTTCATAGGTTACTTCTAAATTATCCCAAATTTATTTTGCTGATTTACATGTCATGACTCTATTGAATTCATTAATATCAAGGGCACAATACAATGCATTCATAGCACTTGAATTTAGTTGTAACATCCTATGGTCATTGTTGGTCCATTCTTTTTCTTCTTTGGGTACTTCTTTGCCATCTACAAGTTCAGTGGGGATAAGGTCACCATGTGTGACAACCTTCCATGCTTTCCAATCCACAGTTTGTAGATAGATTCTCATGCGTTGTTTCCAAAATTTGTAGTTTAAACCACAAAAGATAGGAGGCCTAGTTGAGGATTGACACTCTCCAAAGGGAGCTACGCCTAAGTGTGCCATATAGATCTTTATGTAGCTTCTAGTTAGGATTTTCTACAACCCCGCTTTGATACCAATTGAAAACTAAGGTGTAATCCCAAGAGGGAGGGGGGGGGGGGTGAATTGGGTTATTAAAATTTCTTTTAAATCTTTTTATGAATTCTTAACCTCTTTTAAATTCTTTCAAAGATTTCTTGACTTCTTGTTGATTTAGAAATCACACAAAATTCAATGTTCTTTTATTCAATCCACAACCACACAATCATTCAATTAATCAACCAAACCAATTGACCATAATATATTTAAACAAGATATAAGATTCAGCTTTCAACTTTTGCAGCCTTGTGTATTTGATTCAATCCCTGTAGTGAATGTAATTTGATTCAATGCAAACCACAACTCAAATCCCAAACAACTTAGAATTTAAATAAACTCTTAGTTAATTTGTATTTGGGTGTTAACCAATTAACGTACTCCCTTTGAGGTTTTTGCAAAGTATTGATCAACCAATGTACTCCCTTTAGATTTCCGCAATCCTAAAACTAAATTTAAATTTAAGTTTATTTAAAATCCAATCCACGTAGTTTTTATGATTAGGAAATTTAAATCATCCACGCAGTTAATATATTTGCTAGAAATTAAAGAGAGCAAGGGAAAGAGAGTGACATTGGGTTTTTACGAGGTTCGGCTTATCCCTAGCCTGCGTCCTTGCCTGAGGCAAACCACCTAAGGATTCACTAAACTAGTTCCTTTCTGGGCGGAACAAAACCATTGCACACTCCTTCAATAGGCTAGAGCACCACCTCTCCAAGTGATATCCCACACTTGGTCACTTCTTCAATAGGCTAGAGCTGCACCTCTCCAAGTGATACCCCATGCTTGGTCAACGATCCAACAACCTAGAATCGTTAAAGAAACAAGAAAAAAGGGCTGCGTACAATAATGCTTTCACACAAAGTAGATTAGCACAATTTCAATCACTATGCACTTCAATATTCAAATATCAATATGAAATATAATTGAAGCTCGAGATAAGATATCACCAATTTCTTCTCTAGATGAATATAAGCAGTAGTTCAGTGGAATTCTCCGAGCAAGAGTGTGAGTAAGAGTGAGCTTTGTGAGAGATTGAAAGTAGGATGCTTGATTTCTTGATTGTGTGCTTGGTGATTTGATTCCTTGGGTTAAAGGAGTATTTATAGACTTTTTAGGGTGAGTTTCCTTGTTTCCTAAGTTATTTGACCAAGTTTTTATAACGTTCACATTTGAAAAACTAATTTTTAGAATTTTCATGTTGAGGTTCAAAATATAAAATTTCGTAGGGTCAGTCGGCTGGACAGACAACTTGGTAAGTGTTTTATACAAGTCAGTCAGCTGGACAGGTGGCTGAGAAGTTTCAGAGTATTTTGGTTAGTCGGCCGACCAGTCAATTTTTTTTAAAACTTATATTTTTTTTTACGATTTTAAACCTTTTTTTATTTGAAAAACTTAAATGTGACCTTTCAAAAACATTTTCCAAGGTTTTTAAAAACTAGTCTCCAAGTCTTCCTTGCATCCTAATTAGTTTCAACATATTCCAAGAGATATTTAAAATATGAAGCACTTACATAAAGACTTCTTAAGACATTTGACATTCTAAGTGCTTGAGTCTTCATGCTTATTTTTCTTTGAGCTCTCTTGCTTTGCTTCAAGCTTTAATATACTTTAAGCTCTTTAATATCCATGCTCTCATATTCTTCAAGCTTTAATGGATCCTCTTGGAATCCATGCCTTAAGTTTCATATGATCATCCTTCTTTGAAATATAAGCTTTCATGAATCCTTCTGAACACTTGACCTTGCTTTCTCATAGTTGAGTCCTAAAATGTCATCACTTAACCAAATATGTTAAGTTCCACTTGTTTTTTAGCATCAAAACGGGATGTTAAGCCTTGTAAGGTCAACACTCTCTATACAATGCATTTAGGAAGCACCATAATGTATCAGGATTTGTGAGAATCTTTTTGTTAGAATAATATGATGAAAGAAATTGCTCGATACATAGAGCAGTGTTTAATATGTCAACAGGTGAAAGTTGAGCATAAGAGTGGTGTAGAGGAAGCGTGATGGAAGCATATTCTCATGGATTTTGTAATGGCGTCACCATCAGTATTTCACCCTCAGACTGATGGAAAGACAGAGAGAACAATCCAGATACTAGAAAATATGTTACGGGCTTGTGTATTGGATTTTGATGGAAACTGGATTCAGTATCTGCCGTTTATAGAATTCGCTTATAACAATAGCTACCAGGCCAGTATTAGGATGATGCCATATGAAGCATTGTATGGTCAAAGGTATTGATCTCCACTATTTTGGGATGAAGTCGGCAAATGGCAGATTCTGGGGTCTGAAATTATTCATTAGATTTCTAGAAAGATTAGACTTATTTAGGAAAGAATTCAAACAGTACAGAGTTGGCAAAAAAGTTATGCTGAAACTCGCCGACGAGAATTGGGGTTTGATGTGGGGGATAAGATATTCTTGAGAATTGCGTACTAAGGAAAAATTCTATTGGTATAAGTGTAAGTTAGCAAATTTCAAGGACAAAATTTTTATAAGGATGGGAGAATGTAGTAACCCGGGAAAAAAATTATTAATTAATTAATTATTATTAAATTAAATTAATTAAATGAATAATATGATATATATATAATAATATAATAGTATAAAATTAATATACTTTAAAGCTTTAGAATGTTTCAATTGTAAGCATTTAGAAAGCTAATTTCAGTTGGAAAGTTACCCCCCAGGCGCATCTTTCTGTTCTCTGCAAATTGTTTCTCACCATCTCTCCTCACACTCTCTCTCTCCTCACAACCTCTGTAACGATCCAAAAAAAAATAAAATAATAATAATAATTTAAAAAAATTATTATGAACTAATTAATTATTATTAAGAAAACTAATTAAATTAAGAAATTTGAGGATTTTGGATATAAATATATATATATAAGTATATATGTAAGTATATATAAGTAAGTATATATAAGTATATATAAAAGGTTAAAGTAAGGATAAAGGAAAGAAAAAAAAAAAAGGGAAACTTAGTGGTTAAGTTTTGGAGAAGTAGGAGAGGAAAGAAAGAAAGAAAAAAAAACTTCTTCTTCTCACGGGCACACAGGAAGGAAAGAAAGAAAGAGAGAAAAAAAAAATAAAAATTCTCTCACCTCACGTTCTCCACTCCTCTTCTTTCTACGATTTCGCGGCGGATTCTCGCCCAATTGAAAATCCGAGAATACTACCGAACTCCATTCTCCGCGACCGACATATTTATAGAAGTGGATTTGTCGTAGGAGTAACGTGGGCATATCTTCTGATGTAAGCCAAATTCTCATTTTTGTCTCAATTTTTCTTGAATTTTAAGTCAAATGGGCGATCAGACACCATCACGAGAATCTAGGGATGATTCTCTACAAATCTAGCGGAACGAATTTCTCATGGGTCATTGTGGAAATAGTCCAAAATTAGGATAAATGGGTTATTTAGAAATTAATTATTATTTAATTATTGTTAATTTGGGAAATGTTAAAATAATATTTTATTGGAGTTGATTTGATTGAATCAGGGTTCGGGTGAGCGATGCGGGTATAATTTTGGGAGCCCTGCATGCGTGATTCAAGGAATCAGGTAAGGGGGAATAAAATTATATCAGTATTTTATTAAGGTGAACCGGTAATTTACGAGTGTATGAAATTTATTATTTATCTATATAATTTTTAGAACCGTCTGAGTACTAGAAAATGATGATTTTGTTTAAGGTTTATATTTGAGATAATTGCATATGATATTAAATTCGTGTGACATGGGAGAAATTTTTCCTAATAAATTGAAGATGAATTAGTGTGGTGTTTGGGTTTGCATGTGGGGGTGTTTGGAATGATTATGACATGATGAATGAATTGTTATGTTTGACTCCTGTGTGGAAATGTATTGATCTGTTGGGATACTGTGTGGGAAATGAATTGATCTGTTGGATTCCTATGTGGAAATGCATTGATGCGTTTGTGTGAATTAATTGGTGTGGTTATTCGTATGCATCTCAATATAACGTTGGCATGAGGAGGTTGTTATATTGCCTAGATATAAATCATGATATGACGTTGGCAGGTCGAGAAGCTCGTCATATTGTCATTTATATAGGGTAGGACATTGGTAGGTCGAGGAGCTTGTTCTACTGATGTACGACGGGTAGGTCATGGGGATTGGATATTGGTGAATAGTGGTGCTTGTGTGGGCCACGTGTCGTGGAAGCTGGAGTGGTGCCTGTGTGGGCCACGTTATATCCTGTGTGGATAATGGCGCCTGTGTGGGCCATGTTATGCATCCTGTGTGGATGGTGGCACCTATGTGGGCCATGTTATGTACCCTGTGTGGGTAGTGGTGCCTGTGTCGGCCATGTGTAGATAAGAAGTACGTAAGTGCTTGTGTGGGCCACATATTGACATGTACGCAGTTGCTCTGTGTGGGCCACGTACTGAGGACATTGAAAGATGAAGTATGAGATGCATGATTCTTGGGTGGATGTGTTGTGCGCATGTGAATTTAATTATGGTATATAATTACTAGAATATTGTAAATGAATTTCTGAGTAATTTTATGGGTATGAAAATTATGGTTTATTTATTAAATTGTAGTATTGATTAAATTAGATTTCTGGAAATATTTTGGAATTAAGTTAAATTACGGGGATTTGATCATATTAGTGTTTTTAAATATGTTAGAATTTAAATTTAAATTTAAATATGGGAAGGGGATCATACCCACGTTTTTAGAATTTAACCAATTAACGGGAGCGTATGAGTGATAGTAATTATTCCAGGATTTAGCTGACTAAGTTAAAATATATGAATACAGGGATTTGTGCGAATGCCGTAGGTACTGCCTTAGGATCCCTTTAGGTATTTCTTCAGGAATCAGGTAAGGGGAATAGATCATGTTAGGCTTTTATAAAGTTAACTGCTAAAATTATAGTATATGATTTTAGAAATGATAGCTGAGTTTTCCTGGGTACACAGACATGTGAGATGGAAGTTTTGAAATGATATACACTTTGTGTAAGTTGGGTTGGTTTGAGTAAAACCCTAGAGATAACCATATCAATATTTTCAGCAGTATCTTAAAGTGCATATTATTAGAGAAAATGTGTGGCATGAGCTGAATATTATGCATAAATAACTTTAATAGTTTATGGAAAAGTATATATATAGACAGAGATATGATTTTTATACAGTACCATAGTATGATAGTGCTTTTTGTAAAGCTACAGTGTAATCAAGTTTATACAGAGTTTTATACAGATTTTATATAAAGATATAGTGTAATATATAGAACTTTAGTACAAAGTTTTATACAGATATTTTATACAGTAATATAGTCTTCTATATAGAACTATAACATTCCTTAAGGAACTACATTACATATATTTATACAGAGATATATCGTTCCCTAAGTGGAACTACAACGTTCCTTATGGAACTACATCGTTCCCTAAGTGGAACTACAACACAGATATTTTATACAGAGTTACAACGTTCCTTATGGGACTACAATATTGTATTTTTATTTAGAGCTACAGTGAGTTTACATAGATATATAATATGATAGTTTTAATAGAAATGGGTTTATGATATCATGATATATATATATATATATATATATTTTTTTTTTTGTAAATCGCATTATATGGTTTAAGAACCCTGATGGACCATAGCTAGGCATGGTACTGTAGCCCCATAGTTGCCAGTGCAGCCACACTTCTTTGACAGGGTGTTGGTGGCATAGTCGATTTTGCCATTGAAGTGTAGAGATACCCCCTGGAGTCCAGACTAGTTGAGTAGGCGAATCGTACTCATAGCTACATATACATTTACAATTAAAGACATAGTTGATCTAGTCTAGTAGGCAACCATGGCTAGATCCAGCCTTTGGGCCGCCCAACTTCGATCATGCGGGGTTAATTCATGACGTTACAGTATTATCCATCCAGGGCAGTTCTTCTATACATATATGCGCATTTACTTATGTAGAGATACTTTTTTATTACACAGAGTATAAATAGTGATGCATACTTTAAACAGAGCATGATTTGAGATACTTATTTTATACGGAGCATGATTTGAGATATTTATTTTTATATAGAGTATGATTTGAGATATTTGTTTTATACAGAGAATGATTTGAGATACTAGTTTATATAGAGTATGGTTTGAGATACTTATTTTACTTGTAGTGTGATTTGATAGAAAGATATGTAAACTGAAAAGTATTTTTATGGGTATGCATACAGTTCTATATATGAGTTCACAGAGTAAGAAAAAGATAGACTATGAAAGTGTATTTGAAACATTAAAACTCATGTTGCCACACACTGATAATAATCTGTTCTATCTTACTGAGAGGTGTCTCACTCTTATAATTTCATCATTTCAGGAAACCTAGGTAGACATGCCTAGAGTTTTTTAGAGCAAAAATTAAGAATACTGTTCAGAGTAAGTAACGCTAAGACACTGTGTTGTATAGGAAAGTATCGTGTATTTTTGAAACGGTTATGGATGGATGGACTTTGGGAAATTATGTATAGTTATAGTGGTGAATAGAATTCTAGTATTTCTATTGGATGTGTGTGTATATAGATGCTTTCGTTCAGATTTATGATTGTTTGAGGACTGTTTTACCTGGTGCCACTTTAGGCAACACTGGTTACTATAGTGCATTTGCTACAGGAATTATGTATAGAATTTTACACAGGTTATTAAAGTCTGGTATCAGAGATGTCATGATGACAGTATTATTCTTGTATTAGAGCATGTTTATTTTATAGATATATATATAGATGGAAAAAAATGGTAGAAAATCAAGGTGTTACACAAATACCCAGAAAACACATATATCAATTTCTGTAATCACATATTAAAATCTAATCATTTAATCTTCAAAAGCAACTGACATAATTTATTACCCTTACCGGTTCCTGAAAATATGCCTAAAACAATCAGAGGATGAAAACCCTAACTTTTTGAAATCACCGCGGAAATAGATCCGGCAAGCTGAGAGAGGAGAGAGAGATGATCGAAGGGCGAGTGCGGAATCTGGATGGCCTTAGGAGAGAGAAAGGCCCTTGAGGGATGAGAGAGAGAGAGAGCGAACCGAGAGAGTGAGAGTTTCTAAAAAAAATTGAACTGACTTCTATTTATAAGTGAGTTGGCCCGCACAAAACCGTTGATGGTTTTCCTGGGCTTGATGAAACTGTCGACGGTTTGGTGCTGAACCAAACCATCTCCATTATTTTTCCTAATATTCCTTCCCTTTTATTTATTTCCCTTTATTTTCCTAGTTTGGGTCTCTACACTGAGTCCAGTGAAACTAAGGGTAAGTGTCATTATTGTCATATTGATTACTGTGCTAAATCTAAAAAGAATGGTACGGGAACACTTAGATATCATATGGTTTGTTGGCCTAACAAGGCTTACGACTCTTATTTTGATGATAAAAAATCAAGGGAATTTAATATGTTTCAAAGTGGTAATGTTTTAGGAATCAAATATTAGAAAGCTTAAGATCAAGTAATCACAAGAGTACATTGAAAACATACAAACAAGTGATTCAAGCAAAGCTTGGATCAAAGTGTGACAAAGCTCAAAGTTTGACAAATACTATGAAAGCTCAAAATTTGACAAAGATCATGGAACCTCAAAGAATGTTGAAGCTCAAGACAAGATGGACTCAAAGCAAGGACATACATGAAAACTTCAAGAATTGAAGGATTTAGAGTCTTAAGGAAGTCTTATGTGAGTACTTCAAGTAAAAGTCAATATAAATGCATTGAAACTCCTTAGGGATAATCAAAGACCTAGAAACCATTTTTTAAAGACCTTAAAATATAATTTCCAAAGTTATAAATTATAAAGGTCCCAAGAGAAAAGATTTTTTAAAATAAAAATCTTGAAAAACAAGTGTTTTAAAATGATCAGGCGCCTGACCTAAAACCAACAGGCTACTAACCTTTTTATATTTTTTAAGATTGACAAATAGAATGGTGACATGCGCCTCAACTTAGCTAGACAAGCGCCTGCCCTTGTCAACTGAGGTGACTGACCTTGTTTGGATAATAGCCTACTAGTACATTGTCTTTTAAAGTTGAACTAAGACAGGCGCCTGACCCCTTTAAGATAGGCGACTGCCATTCGAAAGTTTTAAAAAAATACAATCCAGGAAAGTTTCTAGATTTGGTTTCTTGGGCTCCAAACTTCGTGCAAACTTGAGAAACACTCTAAGTAAACTTGGGGAACAAGGAATTCACTTTTTAAAATCTATATATATCCCCCAAGGCAAAGGTTTTCATAAAAAAGGAAATATTTTCAGCAATCAATGTACTCTCAAGTGCTCTCAATTCTCAAAGGCTGTCTTGCTCACATCTTATTGATCTTTCAACTGAGTTTTTACTAAACTTCTCACACCAAAATTGAGCATTAAATCTAAATATTTCAATCATAGAAAGATTATACCGATGATAGATTTACATTGAGCTTCAATTTCATTATATTGAGATTTACGTTGAAGTATATTTTGTGCTTAAACTTGTACTAAATTGCTTTATCTGAGAGTGATTCTTGTACACAAACTCTTCTTCTTGTTTCTTGTTTCTTGAAAGTTCAGGGCTATTGGATCGTTGTAACCAAGCGTGGGGTATCACTTGGAGAGGGAGCTCCACCCTATTTGAAGGAGGGTTTGAAATGGTGTGTTTCGCCCGTAAAGGAATGTGTTAGTGGAATCCTTAGGGTGTTGCCTAAGGCGAGGACATAGGCTGGTATAAGCCGAACCTCATAAAAATCTCAGTCTCACTCTTTTTCCCTTACTCTTTAATTTTCTGCATACTTGATAGCTGCGTGGTTGATTTAAATTTCTTGATCATAAATACTACATAGATTGGACTTTAAATAAACTAAAGATTAATTTGTTTTTGGGACTTGCGAAAACCGAAAGGAAGTACATTGATTGATCACTATAAATTGTGGAAACCATAAAGGAGTAAGTTAATTGGTTAACACCCAATGTAAAAACCCAAAAAATGGTTATATAAGATTAGTGGGGTGATTTCAAAAATAAAATAAAAAATAATAATAAATAAAAAATATTAAATTAAAAAAAAGAAAGAAAAAAATAATAATTAAAATTAAAATTTAATTTTAATTTTATTAAATAAATAAATAATAATAATAATAATAATAATAATAATTATTATTATTATCACCTTCTGAAGTAGAAGCTTCACGAGGATTTCAAAATCCATCCAAGCAGCGCCCCCCCTCTTTGAATCTCTCTTATCTCCCCTCTGTCTCTACCTCTCTCTCTCTCTCTTCTCTCTCCCTCTCTCTCTCTCTCTCTCTCTCTCTCTCTCTCTCTCTTCTCTCTCTCTCTCTCATCTCTCTTCAATTTCTTGGTTGATTTTTGCCCAATCGAAAATCAGGAAATACTGCTGGACTCCATTTTTTGCTGCCATCATTTCTACCGGAGCGAATTGGTTGTAGGAGCGGTGTAGACGTATCTTCTGGGATAAGCTAAATTTCCACTTTTACCTTAATTTCTTGTAAATTTTAAGCCCAATTGACGACCAGACACCACCACGAGAATCTACAGATAATTCTCTACAAGTCTAGTGGAGCGGATTTCTCGTGGGGTCATCATCGGCATAACCCCAAAATTGGGATAAGGGGGTTATCAAGGGGCTAATTATTATTTAATTAATGTTGATTTAGAAATACTAGAATATTGGGTATTCTGAGGTTGAAGTAGGGTTTTTGGAATTCAGGGCCCGGGTGAGCGCTACGGGCCTTGAATTCCAAAAGCCCTACTTCAACCTCAGAATGCCCAATATTGAACGTGAAAATGAGAATGTGAATTCTGAAATGCACATACATAAATATGAAAATGGGAAATCTGAATATTGCAATGTGGAATTGAAATGTGTTGATTGAATTGAGTATACTGACTGTGAATACTGGGAAAATGTGAACATTGCAAAGTGCAACCACTGCAATGAGATCATTGAAATATGATTGATGAAATGCCAATATAGCATAATGATTGCAGGTAGTGGTAATGATAACCCTGATGGATGGTTATGGAAACCCTAATGATAGGTTGTGATATTGAGCACGGTACCGTTGCTAGTGGTGTAGTGCAACCACACAGACTCTTGGAGTGTGTGGTGTGACAGTCGACTGAGCTGTTTAGTAGAGTTGTTGTAACCCCTGAGTCTGGATCAGGGCTATAGGCTGGCTAGTCATACTACAGACGCGAGATATGTGATATTATATTTTGATCTAACCGGGTCAGCCAACCCTGGTTAGATCCAGCCTTCGAGCCGCACAACCTTGACCATGGGGGGAAGCATGGTATGGAAAGAAAGATCCTTAGGGTAGGCATAAGTTACAGACATGATGTTGATACTAGGTGCCAAGGATACTCATGAGCTGGATAGTGAAATGGAAATGGAAAGTGAAAGAATGATAAAATGAGCTAAAATGAGAAATGAAAGAAATGATGGAAAATGAGAAATACAGAATGATAAAATTGAGAAGTGGATCCGTGTGAGTTAATAATATAAATAATTGAGGCGAAGTGAAACTCTCCGCCTGAGGGCTTACTGAGTAAGGTGAGTGCTCTGATAGGTATTAGATGTGGTCATACCTGGCTATATAACGTGTTAGGGCAGAGGGAAGCTACCTGTATGGGCAGGTAATCTTCCCTATTCTCAGGAATTTCATGGGTAAATATGTGTTGGAAATTATTGAACTTGAGAAACGGTTTTAAAGCTTATAAAAGCTTGTGTTGTATATCTATATGATTATGAGAATATGTTTATTAGTGTATTTTATATGAAATGATGATTTGAAGTAAAGCGTGTTATAATTGAACTCATATTGCCACACACTGTAAATAATTTATTCCTTCTTACTGAGATGTGTCTCACCCAAATTATCTAAATTTTTTAGGGAACAGAGATAGGCCAGGTGATAGAGCTTCGAGACCATAGGGAGCTAAGACCCTGACACACAGGGTGAGTTCTTGGCCTAGGGGGGAGGGGTGTAATTCCCCTCGGGTTGCGTTATTTTTGGGTATGTGATGGTAATGTACATATATGTATGTTGATACTCTGGGTATTGTATTCTGGTTGTTAAGTATATACTATCTTCCACTGTTAGGTTGTATAAATGAAATGACTATCTACCTAGTACCTAATGTGGGTCGGGTCATATGAGTGGTAATAGGGTTGTTGACGTGGCTGATTTGTGAATATTGTTGATGACGAGTGAATATTTATTATTGTTTATAAAAAAAAATTTGTACAAAAATCAGGGCGTCACAGTTTGGTATCAGAGCTTAGGTTGCTAGATTCCGTAGACTTTAGTAAACAATGGAATACAATATCAGAGTATAGGAATGAATTTTGAGGAAAATAGGGGACGGGTAGATTGGAATGTGAGTTAGTGATTGTTATAGGGTGCGGTGAGAATTTAAGGTTCTATCTTATGGCCTAGAGATAGGAGTACCGGGGTTGTTTTTGTATTTTTCCTGGGGTGACGATTTCAGGAAAACCATGTTAGGACATGGTGTTACTGTTCCCCAAATCCATCCTTCTAGGAGAGCAACTAATCTCAGCATACAATTACTATCACACAACCAGTACACTGCAATAATTCATAAATTACTCTTCTACAACCATGGATACTATCGCTGGGTCTTGTTTCAAAGTGGTAGGATTGAATCTTAAATGGGGATTAAGGATGTGGAGATAAATGGTTGTAGAAGAGTAATTTATGAATTATTTTAGTGTACTGGTTATGTGATAGTAATTGTATGCTAAGATTAGTTGTTTTCTTTGCAGGATGGATTTGGGGAACAGTAACACGAGTGTGGGAGGTGATGGAGTAGGACCTTCCAGTATGGGTGGTGGAGACCCTAACGCAGTATTGCGTAGCATCACCCAATAGATGATGGCTGAGATGGCCAGGAGCTCGGGGGAGCGGAGCTGCACGATTGAGCAATTCACGCGTATGCGACCCTCGTCTTTTGCTAGAGGAGCGGACCCACTGGTAGTAGAGAAATGGGTTTAGAACATAGAGGACATACTGGCAGTTCTCTCATGTACAAATGAACAAAGGGTGTTATTTTCCATATTTAAATTGACTGAGGAAGCAAAGGGCTGGTGGAGGTCGGTGAGATTACTAGAGGAGCAGAGGCCTGACCCTATAGCGATAATGTGAAGTCGCTTCAGGGAAATTTTCTTTGAGCGGTACTTTCCCACTATAGTCAGGAGTGCAAAGGCATTAGAGTTTCTGTATTTGACACATGGGCCTTTGACGGTGCAGTAGTATGCAGTGAGATTCATTGAGCTATCCCAATTCACCCCGTATCTAGTGCTAGATGAGGAGAGGAAGGTGAGGAATTTTGAGGAGGGCCTGAGGCAGAACCTGTATAAGCAGGTGGTAGGTTTCCGAGTTCGGACCTTTTCAGAGATAGTAGACATGGCTACAGTGATTGAGAGCGGCCTACAAAGCGGCACAGCAGCACAGAGCCAGAGGAAGAGGCTCGTGCCTTTGGATTTTCAGGCAGGGTCTAGTTGAGGGCCGTGGAGGAGATATGATAGCAAAGGGGGACAATGATAAGGAGGAGGAGATCGAGCAGTATAGGGCAGATAGATGCCCCCTCCTTGTCCTAAATGTTTCAGGAGACACTCGGGAGAGTGCCGAGTAAGGAAGGTTGTCTACTATCAGTGCCACTAGCCTAGACATATTACGAGAAACTGTCAGGCACCGCTAGCGGTAGCGGCTGCTCCTCGACCGTATAGAGGGGGCTATCAGGCACCTCAAGGTGGACAATAGAGGAATACTACTCTGGCACGAGTTTATGCACTGACGCCGGGAGATGCTGAGGCGGCAAGAGATGTGGTGATAGGTACTATTTCAATACTGTCATTTAAAGCTATTGTCTTGTTTGATTTAGGGGCGACTCATTCCTTTATCGCCCGGGAATTTGTTAAATTTTGCGGGTTTGAACCTCAACAGTTAGATATTAGTCTGTCTGTTGCTACGTTGACTGGGGCTGTAGGGATATATAGAAAGGTACTCAGGGACTGTCCAGTGGGCATTCAGCGGAGGTCTTTGTCATCTAATCTGGCGGTTTTAGAGATGTATAGGTTTAAGGTAATCTTGGGAATGGATTGGCTAGCTACCCACTATGCTAGCATTGATTACCATTAGAGAGAGGTAGTATTCAGACCTCCAGAGAGACAAGAGTACAGATTCGTGGGATCATGTGTGCGCATCCCACCTCAGTTACTATCCACTATTCATGCGTGTAGATTGCTATTAGAAAGTTGTTAGGGATATTTAGCCTGTGTGAAGGCAGTATCAGAAGAGGAGCTGAGGGTGGAGGATATTCCAGTGGTGAGGGATTTTCCTAATGTATTCCCCGAGGATTTGCGGGACTACCTTCTGATCATTAGGTAGAGTTTGTTGTTGATATGGTTCCAAGGACAGCGGCGTATAGAATGGCTTCGACAGAGCTGAAAGAATTGAAAGAACAGTTGCAGAAACTATTAGATAAGAGGTTTATTAGGCCCACTGTGTCACCTTGGGGAGCACCGATTTTGTTTGTGAGGAAGAAAGATGGGTTGATGAGGTTGTGCATTGACTATAGGGAAATAAATAAAGTAACTATTAAGAATAAATACCCGCTCCCTTGTATCGATGATTTGTTTGATCAGTTATAGGGGACATAGATCTTTTCAAAGATAGACTTACGCTCTAGGTACCATTAGGTGAAAGTCAGGGTGGAAGATGTTTCGAAGACGACATTTAGAACACGATATGACCACTATGAATTTCTGGTTATGCCGTTTGGTTTGACAAATGCTCCTGCAGTGTTTATGGATTTGATGAATAGGGTCTTTCATTAGTATTTGGATCAGTTTGTGGTAGTATTTATTGATGATATACTGGTGTATTTGAAGAGCCCAGAGGAGCATGAAGAGCATTTGAGTATAGTGCTTTAGGTGTTGCACGAGAAGAAGCTATATGCGAAGCTCAAGATGTAACGACCCGAAGAATAATGGTATTTAAATAATAAAAGAATGGGAAATGGAAACCAGAAATAGAAGGAGGTAGTCAACTTCATGTTCGTTGATGACATTGCATTTTAAAAGGCATAAATTCAAGGAATTTTTCAGCTCCTCGTCGACGAATACAGGGGACTCGTCGACGAGGGCATAACAGGAGCTCATCGACAAGGGTTGGAGTTCGTCGACGAATTTTCTACAGAACTCATCGACGAGGTGACGTGGATTATCGATGAGGATATACCGAGGGGATGATTTTGGGGTTTCTGAATTTTGTTGACGAAGGGGAAAGTTCATCGATGAATTTTGTATTGACCTCGTTGACGAGGTGACATGGCTCGTCGACGAATACAACTGTTTAAATAGGCCTAAAGTTCATCTTTGGAAGAAATTTTCTGCGCAGAGCTTCTCTCTCTCCTACCCTTTGGCCCTTCCCCCTTTTTTCTTCAATTTCAGGCCGGATCTTCGTCGGATCAACGATTTGAAGCCACCACGACGCTCCAGAGAAAGTTCTTTGCAAGTCTGCCAGAGCATATCGTCGGTGGGGCTGAAGTGGAAACCATCTCAAATCCAGGGTAAGACTTTCTACTCAATATTTGGATTTTTGGAAGTTGTAGAAAGTGTTATATGCATAGAAATACTGAACTTTAGTTTTGGGGAATGTTGTTTCCAGGGTGTTGAGTTGGGAACCCTACGGGTGCGAGACAGATTTTCTTAGGGGCTTTTCAAGAATCAGGTAAGGGGATAAGTTAAACTAGTATTTTATGAAAATATGTATATTGTTATAGCATTCGATTTCAGAAAATAAATATATTTATATATGATTTATATATTTGGGAAAATACTATTTAAAATGATGGTATGTTGAATATACGAAAAACCTGTTTAGTGTGGCATGAGTAGAAATTGATAATGAAATACTGTTTTCTGGGAATGTATTAATGATATGGATCTTTATGATGGAAAATCGACGTACGAGCTGAGATTTTGATATATTTTTCGGCGTACGGGCTGAGCTATGTGTATGATTTGTCAGCGTACGTGTTGTGCTATGATTTGTCGGTGTATGGGCCGAGCTATGTGTATGATTTTCTAGTGTAAGGGATGTGCTATGATTTTCTGGCCTACGGGCCGAGCTATGTGTATGATTTTCCAACATACGGGTTGTGCTATGATTTGCCGGCGTACGGGCCGAGCTATGGTAAAATGTGAAATACTGCCGTACGAGCCGATGATTTTTCATAATATACATAAATATGAAAAATGATATGATTGATCTGATAATTAATGATATGAGATATCCATGTATCATAGTTTCAGTATATGTTATATGATATCAGAACCTGGTTGGCTTGGTCTAGGCTAGCACTTCCACGGTACCGTTGCTATGTGTCCATGGTCATCATGATCATTATATCTGTGTTAACGCCGCTGTATGGAGCGGTGTGAGATTGGATGATTGATGTGGTTTTTAAGAAGTGTGTGAGCGCCCCTGGTGTATGGACCAGGTCTAGCAGACCCATCAGACTTACAGACTGTACTTTTGACTTGGCAGTGGTCGGCCAACCATTGTTAGGTCCAGCCTTCGGGCCACACAACCCAGTCATGTGGGGGTAATACATGACAACAGCCAGCTAACCTACCAGGAATGTTTCTGTATTATTATTATATGAGATGAAATATGTTTATGAAAATGCAGTATGTTCTGCCATGTTTGATGATATATATGTTTTCCCAGATTTGATAAAATAGTTACTAGATATATTCTGTATGATATATGTATAACACAGAATACTCATGTTGTCACACACTGGTATTAGTTTATTTCCCTTACTGAGAGGTGTCTCATCCAAAAATTTTATAAATATTTGAGGAGCCCCTGATAGGAGAGCGGGTAAAGCCCTGTTGATTTAGTACGGTAGATCTGCCCTTCCAGAAGGGTAAGTATTTTGTTAAGGTCGGATGTATTTTATGGAAATGGCCCTAAGACATCTTTTTGGGTTGAGTGATGTGTATATATGTATATAGTGATTGTAGTAACTCTGGTATTGTGATGTATGGTATAATAAAATGTATATGATTGTATGTTTCCTGCTGCTTAGGCTTCCGTTATGTGTTCTGATGTATCCTTGGTACCCACAGGTCTAGGTGGATTATGATCTGCTGAGTTGAGATTTATGGTATTAATATTATATATAAAAAATGTGGAAATTAAGCAGGTCGTGATAGTGTGATATTGGTATCAGAGCCTAGGTTGCTAGGTTCTGCAGACTTTAGAATACAACGAAAACACTACCAGAGTTTAGGAAATGATTTGAGGTTTTGTTCTACAGTCTAGAGGCAGGATTTTCGTGGTAGTTTCTATGTTTTTCTTGGGGTGACGATTTTCGGAAAACCATAGTAAGCTATTGTCGGGTTGTGTTCCTAGAATGTAGGACTGGGGATTAGAAATAAGTTAGAAATGTTGAGAAAAGTGGTGAGAATGGGTGGGTAAATTATAAGGATAGAATTTCTAAGTTGTATTTATTGTTTCCAGGATGGATCCAGGAGGTAGTAGTGCCCATGCAAGTGGTAGTGATGGAGCAGGACCATCAGGTGTAGCTGGGACCGACTTTGACGCGGTATTACATAGCGTGGCTCAGCAGGTTATGACGGAGATCGCTAGGAGCTTAAGGGAGTAGAGTGGTCCATCTACAGGCCATGGGTGCACTATAGAAAAGTTTACGAAGATGAACCCTCCGGCGTTCTCAGGTGGAGTTGATCCTGCAGTCGCTGAGAACTAGATGCAAGAGACCGAGAAAGTCTTGGCTATGTTGCAGTGTACTGAGGAATTGAGGGTCCTCTTTGCCACCTATAAACTGACAGGAGAGGCCGAGAGGTGGTGGACTGCGGTGAGACTATTGGAATAGTAGATGGTGATTCCGATAGCCATGACATGGGACCGGTTTAAATAATTTTTCTTTGATAGGTATTTTCTAGCTATTGTCAGTGAGGCTAAGGTAGAAGAGTTCCTGAGTCTGAAGTAGGGACAGTTATCCGTCTAGCTTTCATCAAGCTTTCTCGTTTCGCCCCGTATATTGTTCCTGATGAAGTGAAGAAGGCGAGACAGTTTGAGAAAGGCTTGAGGTGGAATATATTCAAGCAGGTGGTGGTGATGCGGATCCAAGACTTTGCTGAGTTAGTCGATAGGGCAGCCTTGGCAGAAATTGGTGAGCATCTTGATGCAGAGGAGCAAGGACAGAGGAAGAGATCTGCATCTACGGGCCACCAGCAGGGTCATAGATCGGGTCTGTGGAGGAGAAGAAATCATGGCAGAGGGCGGAGACAAGAGAAAGGAGGACGTGAGGTGCAGACAGGGCAGGGTCCTCCTGTCTGTCAGACTTGTGGTAGGAGACACTAGGGAGAATGTCGAGCAGCAGGGGTGGTGTGCTATCACTATGGTAGATCGGGGCACATGGTGCGAGACTGCCCTATCCCACCAGATGTAGTTCCAGCTCCCAGACCATATCGGGGAGGTTATCGGGCGCCACGTCGGGGCCAGCAGAGGAATACAGCTCCAAGCAGGGTGTTTACTCTGACGCCAGGTGAGGCTGAGACAGCAGGTGACGTGGTGACAGGTATGGTTATTATGCTTTCTTTTAAAGTTATTGCATTGTTTGATCCGGGAGCTACACACTCGTTCATGTCTTCGGGGTGTGTTAAATTATGTGGGGCTGAAACACAATCATTAGATGTTGAATTGTTGGTATCTACACCGACTAGGTCAGCAGTGAGGTGTAGTAGGGTGCTCTGAGGTTGTTCAGTTGATATTCAAGGAAAGGCTTTGTCTGCTGATCTGATAGTGTTAGACTTGCATGGGTTTGATGTTATATTTGGAATGGATTGGCTAGCAACTAATTTTGCCAGCATAGATTGCCAAGCACGAGAAGTGATATTCAGATCTCTGGGAGAAGTAGAATTCAAGTTTGTAGGGTCACGATTGCAATCCTCACCTCAGCTAGTTTCAGCTATTCAGGCTAGAAGAATACTGCTGAGTGGTTGTCAGGGGTTTGTGGCTATTGTGAAGGAGATGTTAGAGAATGAATTGAAACTTGCTAGCACGCCTATAGTAAAGGAGTTTACAGATGTTTTCCTAGACGAGTTACCAGGCTTGCCACCGGATCGTGAGGTAGATTTCCCTATTGATCTACCTTCCGGTACAATGCCGATTTCTAAAGTACTTTATCAGATGACGCCAGCAGAATTGGCAGAATTGAAGAATCAGTTGCAAGATTTGCTTAATAAAGGCTTTATACGACCCAGTATATCTCCGTGGGGAGCTCCAGTTTTATTTGTGAAGAAGAAAGACAAGACTATGAGGATGTGTATAGACTATAAGGAGATTAATAAAGTGACAATCAAGAACAAGTATCCTCTACCCCGTATCGACGATTTGTTTGACCAACTCCAGGGTACACGGGTGTATTTGAAGATTGATCTTAAATCTGGCTATCATCAAGTGAAAGTGAAAGCAGAAGACGTCTCGAAGACGGCCTTCAGGACCAGGTATGGGCATTACGAGTTTCTTGTTATGTCATTTGGTTTGATGAATGCTCCTGCGGTATTTATGGACTTGATGAACATAGTCTTCTACCAATACCTTGACTAGCTTGTTGTTGTTTTTATTGATGATGTACTGGTCTATTCGAGGAGCTATGAGGAGCATGAGACGTATTTGAGGTAGGTTTTGTAGACACTTCGGGAAAAGAAGTTGTACGCCAAGTTTAGTAAATGTGAATTCTAGCTTGAGAAGGTCGTGTTCTTGGGGTACGTTGTATCTGGAGATGGTATTTCTGTGGATCCTAGCAATATTGAGGTGGTAGTGAATTGGGCTAGACCGAGAAATGTCTAGGAGATCAGGAGTTTCTTGGGGTTAGCTGGCTATTATCACTTTTTTGTTGAGGGATTCTCAGCTTTGTCAGGACCTTTGACACGACTGACAAGGAAGAATGTCAGATTTAAGTGGGATGATAACTATGAGTAGAGTTTTCAGGAATTGAGGCAAAGATTAGTCATAGCACCAGTATTGGTTATCCCATTAGTGGGTGAGGGGTATGTCATTTACAACGATGCGTCCTTGAAGGGACTTGACTGTGTATTGATGCAACATGGTAGGGTAGTGGCGTATGCGTCCAGGAAGTTGAAAGAATATGAAAAGAACTACCCTACACATGATCTTGAATTGGCTGCAGTGGTACACGCATTGAAAATTTGAAGGCATTACCTGTACGGCGAGTAATATGAGATTTTCTCCGACCACAAGAGCTTAAAGTATTTCTTCACGTGGAAGGAACTGAATATGAGGTAGAGAAGGTGGTTAAGTTAATTAAGGATTTTGATTGTACCATCAGCTATCACCCGGGGAAAGCAAACGTGGTAGCTGATGCGTTGAGCAGGAAGTCCAAGGAATCAATGTTGGAGACTATGAAGATCTAGTATCTGATTATAATGGATCTGGAGAGATTCGACATTGAATTAGTTGAGAGTGGTTCTCAAGCTCACATTGCCAGTTTAGTGGTGCAGCCTATTCTGCAAGAGAGAATTAAAGCCACCTAGAAGGAAGACCCAGAATTAGCAGAGGTGATAGACAGAGTATAGAGTGGTTAGGGGGAGGAATTCAGTATTGCAGATGACGGAGCTTTGCGGTTCTGTTCCAGATTATGTGTTCCTGCCGATACAGAGATCAGAAAAACTATTTTAAAGGAGGCCCACAGATCTTTGTATACAGTTCATCCCAGTAGTACGAAGATGTACAGAGATCTGCGGGAGTCGTACTGGTGGAGTGGTATGAAGAGGGAGATCGTTGAGTATGTAGCCCAGTGTTTGACGTGCTAGCAGGTAAAAGCTGAGCACCAGAGGCTGGCAGGCCAGTTGCAGCCACTAATTATCCTAGAGTGGAAGTGGGATCATATATCCATGGACTTCATGTCAGGACTGCCAACGACATTACATGACCAGAATGCCATCTGGGTGATTGTTGATCGTTTGACTAAGACCGCCCATTTTCTCCCTATTAAGATCGACTATTCCCTCAGCCATTTAGCGGAGATTTACATTTAGGAGATAGTTCGTTTTCATGGGGTGCCTGTATCTATTGTGTCAGATCGAGACCCGCGATTCACGTCACGATTTTGGAGGAGCTCGGAGGAGGCTCTGGGGTCTCAGTTATCTTTTAGCACGGCATTCCATCCTTAGTCAGATGGGCAGACTGAGAGGACGATACAGACATTAGAGGATATGCTCCGAGCATGTCTATTAGACTTTGGGGGTAGTTGGACTCAGTTCATGCCACTGGTAGAGTTCGCATATAATAACAGTTACCAGTCCAGTATTGGCATGGCACCATTTGCGGCTTTGTATGGTCCGAGATGTCGATCTCCTTTGTTTTGGGATGAAGTGGGTGAGCGGCGAGTAGTGGGGCCAGAGCTTGTACAGCAAGCGCGTGATATGGTTCGGCTTATCAGAGACAGGATAAGTGCAGCTCAGAGCCGATAGAAAAGTTATGCTGATAATTGCAGCAGGAATCTGGAATTTGATGTAGGTAATCATGTGTTTTTGAAGATACCTCCGATGAAAGGGGTTATGCGATTTGGGAAGAAGGGTAAACTTAGTCCTAGGTTTATCGGTCCATCTGAGATTCTAGATAAAGTGGGATCGGTAGCTTACAGACTAGCTTTGCCACCTGTGTTGTCCAGAATCCATGACGTATTCCATATTGCTATGTTGAGGAAGTACATCCCAGATCCTTCTCATATCATCAGTTATGATGAATTAAAGCTTAGTGATACATTGGTGTATGAGGAGGTACAAGTACAGATTCTGGATAGGAAAGTACAGGTGTTACGTAATAAGAAGATTCCTTAGGTAAAAGTTTTGTGGAGGAATTATACAATTGAAGAGGCTTCTTGGGAATCTGAGGAATAGATGAGGCAGAGGTATCTGCATTTATTCTAAGAAGTTTGATTGGGTAAAATGTAAGTAGTTAGGTAGTATTTCTTTTGCAAGTACGTGTAATGGTTTAATTAATGCAGCATTTTAGTTTTGGGAGAAGTTTTCTTTTGTATGTGTAATCTCCTAGGACTCGGAATGTAACCACGGTATTCCTCCGCCATAAGTGAGGATAAGTAATAAAACAAGTAGACCCTTTTCTTGTTAAGGGATGACAAGTTACGTGAATAGTAAATTTCGAGGAAAAAATTTTATAAGGAGGGGAGAATGTAACGACCCGAAGAATAATGGTATTTAAATAATAAAAGAATGGGAAATGGAAACCAAAAATAGAAGGAGGCAGTCGAATTTGCGTTCGTCGACGACATTGCATTTTGGAAGGCATAAATTTGAGGAATTTTTTAGCTCCTCATCGACGAATACAAGGGACTCGTCGACAAGGGTATAACAGGTGCTTGTCGACGAGGGTTGGAGTTCGTCGATGAATTTTCTATAGGACTCATCAACGAGGTGACATGGCTCGTCGATGAGGATATACCAAAAGGATGATTTTAGGGTTTCTGAATTTTGTTGACGAAAAGGAGAGTTCGTCGACGAATTTTGTATTGACGTCATCGACGAGGTGACGTGGCTCGTTGACGAAGGCCACAGTTTAAATAGGCCTAAAGTTCATTTTTGGACGAAATTTTCTGCGCAGAGCTTCTCTCTCTCCTACCCTTCGGCCCTTTCCCCGTTTTTCTTTGATTTCGGGCCAGATCTTCGCCAGATCGATGATCTGAAGCCACCACGACGCTCTTGAGAAAGTTCTCTACAAGTTTGCCAGAGCGGATCGTCGGTGGGGCTGAAGTGGAAACCATCTCAAATCTAAGGTAAGACTTTCTACTCAATATTTGGATTTTTGGCAGTTGTAGAAAGTGTTATATGCTTAGAAATACTGAATTTTAGTTCTGGGGAATGTTGTTTCCAGGGTGTTGAGTTGGGAACCCTGCGGGTGCGGGACAGATTTTCTTAGGGGCTTTTCAAGAATCAGGTAAGGGGATAAACTAAACTAGTATTTTATGAAAATATGTATATTGTTATAGCATTCGATTTCAGAAAATAAATATATTTATATATGTTTTATATATTTGGGAAAATATTGTTGAAAATGATGGTATGTTGAATATACGAAAAACTTGTTTAGTGTGGCATGAGTAGAAATTGATAATGAATTACTATTTTATGAGAATGTATTAATGATAGGGATCTTTATGATGGAAAACCGGCGTACAGGCCAATATTTTGATATATTTGTCGGCGTATGGGCCGAGCTATGTGTATGATTGGCCAGCGTATGGGCTGTGCTATGATTTGTCGGCGTATGGGCCGAGCTATGTGTATGATTTGCCAACGTATAGGATGTGCTATGATTTGCCAGTGTAAGGGCCGAGCTATGTGTATGATTTTCCAGCGTACGGGTTGTGCTATGATTTTTCGGTGTATGGGCCGAGCTATGGTAAAATGTGAAATACCAGCGTACGAGCCGATGATTTTTCATGATATACGTAAATATGCAAAATGATATGATTGATATGATAATTAATGATATGAGATATCCATGTATCATAGTTTCAGTATATGTTATATGATATCAGAACCTGGTTGGCTTGGTTTAGGCTAGCACTTGCACGGTACCATTGCTATGTGTCCATGGTCATCATAATCATGATATTTACGTTAATGCCGTTGTATGGAGTGGTGTGAGATTGGATGGTCGATGTGGTTTTTAAGAAGTGTGAAAGCGCCCCTGGTGTATGGACCAGGTCTAGCAGACCCATCAAAATTACAGACTGTACTTTTGACTTGGCAGTGGTCAGCTAACCATTGTCAGGTCCTGCCTTTGAGCCACACAACCTAGTCATGTGGGGGTAATACTTGACAACAGCCAGCTAACCTACTAGGAATGTTTTTGTATTATTATTATATGAGATGAAATATGTTTATGAAAATGCAGTATGTTCTGCCATGTTTGATGATATATATGTTTTCCTAGATTTGATAAAACAGTTACTGGATATATTCTATATAATATATGTATAACACGGAATACTCATGTTGCCACACACTGGTATTAGCTTATTTCCCTTACTGAGAGGTGTCTCATCCCAAAATTTTATAAATATTTTAGGAGCCCCTGATAGGAGAGCGAGTAAAGCCCCGCTAATCTAGTACGGTAGATCTGCCCTTCTAGAAGGGTAAGTATTTTATTAGGGTCAGATTTATTTTGTGGAAATGGCCCTAAGACATCTTTTTGGGTTGAGTGATGTGTATATATGTATATAGTGATTGTAGTAACTCTGGTATTGTGATGTATGGTATGATAAAATGTATATGATTGTATGTTTCCTGCTGCTTAGGCTTCCGTTATGTGTTCTGATGTATCCGTGGTTCCCACGGGCCCAGGTGGATTATGATCTGCTGAGTTGAGATTTATGGTATTGATATTATATATAAAAAAAATGTTGAAATTAAGCAAGTCGTGACACAAGAAGTGCGAGTTCTGGTTGGAACATGTTACCTTCCTTAGACACGTTATATCCATTGGTGGTATTTCTGTTGATCCAAGTAAGATTGAGGTGGTAGTAGATTGGGTATGACCAAAGAATGTGCACGAGATCAGGAGTTCACCAGGATTGGTTGGGTACTATCGTAGGTTTGTTTAGGGCTTCTCTAAACTGTCAAACCCATTGACTAGATTGACTTGGAAGGGAGTGAAGTTTGAGTGGTCTGGTGCATGTGAATAGAGCTTCCAAGAATTGAAGCAACGACTCATTATTGCGCCTATGTTGACGATTCCTTCAGGAGACTAGGGATTTGTAATTTACAGTGATGCGTCCCATAAAAGGCTCAGATGCGTGTTGATGCAGTGAGGGAGAGTGATAGCCTATGCCTGACGATAGTTGAAAGAATATGAGAAGAACTACCCTTAAAAAGCCCCGAACCCTTAAACCCGGGTCTGGTGCATTATACATGATCATATCCTCATAAATCATATTCCAAAACATACGCAGCGGAAAAACATGATCATAATCTCCATATAACACAATACCAGAGTTTACTAATTCTAACTACCAACCATAATAAATTAATCATCCACTAGTATTCAATTATATACATGTCTCCAAAACATTATCCACTAATACCAGTATGTTTTACAACTATCATTTCATAATTGAGTTAAAACATAAAGATATAAAACATAAAATATATATATCATAATTAACATAAAAATATACCCTTTTCTTTTACTATTTTCCAATAATGTTATAGAACCTCGAGCTCTCTAAGTTCGATCTCGATGAAATCTTGAAAAAAAAATAAATTTATATTTGGGTGAGACACATCTCAGTAAGGGAAGAAACCATATATTAAAACAGTGTAGCACCCCTCTGCTCTGATACTTAGGTAACCCTAAGGTCACAATTAAAACATACCAGAGCACTCACCTTACTCAGTAAGCCCTTAAGTGTCAAACTGATCTCGTACACATGCATTTAACAATAGTTTACCGGCAAAGGCCCTAAGGATAGAGAATTCTACCCGCCCATACAAGTAGGTTCCCTCTGCCCTAGTTTGTTATACAGCTACTGCCACATCTGAAGCTACTAGTGCACTCGCCTTACTCAGCAAGCCCTCAGGCGAAAAAAACGTCTCGCCCAATCGTAACATGTTCTACATACATACATACTTCTATTATCATAATACATCATTCTTTTCTGTCATTATACATTCATGCACATTCATTCCTGTTCATAACTTAACTTTGCATTTCGTTTCACTTTAAGTGACTCTTTCCCATTTACATCATTTACCTTTGTCATTTCGTTTCATTGTCATTTCATCGTCATTTCATTGTCATTTCATCGTCATTTCATTGCATAACATTTGATTTCATTTCATTACTTCGTACTACAGCTGGTCTTTAGCCATCATCGGTTAGTCTACACGGAAGTGTGCTAGATCTGCTAACATAACTCTCTTTCAGCTGTCTTACATTTACATGGTTGCATTTAACATACACAGGCAACATTGTCCATATCATATTTTATTCTCATTATTTTACTTACTTAGCCTGCATCTCATACATTTAACATATAATTTGCACAGATTCTCCTGCCACACAATTTAACAATAAAATTCATACAATGACTGTAAAAGAAGCCAACCAACATTTAATGTTTATATACTAAAAATACCTCCCATTTCTTA
This sequence comes from Malania oleifera, assembly GCF_029873635.1. Taxonomy (NCBI): domain Eukaryota; kingdom Viridiplantae; phylum Streptophyta; class Magnoliopsida; order Santalales; family Ximeniaceae; genus Malania; species Malania oleifera. Next base: position 12,815,147 of record NC_080424.1, read on the forward strand.
CATAATTACACTGAAAATATTTTTCCACTTTCATCAGTTCATTTTCACACATACATATATAATAAACAGCCCTAAACTCGAAAAAATATAATTTAAACAGTTGGCATTTTACCCAACTAAAACGTATACACATACATATAACACAATTTATTTTTCCATTAAATTCATAAAAATTCTGATTTAATATATATTTTTTCCCTTACCTGGTTTCTTGAATTACGCCAACAGGGACTCCGAAAAATACCTGCGGCGCTCACCCAGACCCTGAAATTAAATTCCTAGTTTCAATAAATTATTCATGAATAAAATATTAATTTAATACTTCTTATGGCTATAATTCCTAAATAAATAATAATATCCTTAAATTTAGCCAAATTGCCAAATTTCCCAAATCCCACTCTCGCTTTGGAGTAGGGCCTAACAAACCCCAATTGGAAAATTACATACATCAAAATGACGATGACGACGACTAGGACCCCGTGGTGGTGTCCGTTCATTGATTTAACCACGTATTAACGGCGAAATTGAGGTAATGGGGAAAAATTACCTTTCCCCAGGAGTAGTGCCTAAGCCTTTCCCATGAAAAATCTGCTTCAGTAGAAATGTCGGCAGCGGAACCATGATTCCAACGGCACCTTCCGTTTCCCGATTCGTCGCAAACTCGCCGAGTAATTGAGAGAAGGAGAGAGACGGAGACGGAGAGGCGCACAGGAGTACGCAGGAGATTGCAGAGACGGGGGGGGGGGGCGTTTGACTATTCTCTTTCTTCTTTCTTCTTTCTTCTTCTTATCTCATTCTGTCAGTAACTTTATATATATATATATATATATATATATATATATATTAAACTTATACTTATTATATATATATATATTATATATTACTTTAACTTATATATATATATTAACTTACTTACATATATATATATATATATATATATCTTATTTTAATTATTCTTTTTATAAATCCAATACAATAATATTTAATTTAACAACTAGTTATTTAATTATTTAATTTATCTTAATTTAATTTAATTTCTTTATTTTTAATTTTTTTTCTCTTTTCCCATGTCATTCCTTTTATTTATTTATATGTAATTTTATTTATTATTATTTTTTAAAATTATTTTAATCCTTTTAAATTTCCGGGTCTTTACAACCCTACCCATGATCTAGAATTGGCAGCGGTGGTTGACGCGTTAAAGATTTGGAGGCACTATCTCTATAGGGGTAGGTGTGAGATATTTACTGAACATAAGAGCTTAAAATATTTCTTCACGTGGAAGGAATTAAATATGAGGCAGAGGAGATGGGTGAAGCTAATAAAGGATTACGACTGCACTATCAGCTACCACCCCATAAAGGCTAATGTTGTCGTTGATGCTTTGAGCCAAAAATCAATGGATTCATCTGTGTCTGCATTGGAGATTCAACATCCGATCCAGATGGATTGAGAGAGGCTCAGTGTGGAGCTGGTAGAGGGCGATCACCAGGCATTTATTGCTAACCTGGTTTTACAGCCAACTCTATAGGAGAGAATTAAAGTAGCTCAGAGGAATGATGTAGAACTAGTAGAGCTTATGGGGAAGGTACAGGATGGTCAGGAAAGAGAGTTCAACATCTCAGATGATGGAGCCTTGAGGTTGCATACCAAATTATGCGTTCCTGCCGACCCTGAGATCAAAAAGGTTATTCTGGAGGAAGCACATTGGTCTATGTATACTGTACATCCAGGTAGCACTAAAATGTATAGGGATCTTCGAGAGGACTTCTAGTGGAACAACATGAAGAGGGAGATAGCCCATTATATAGATCAGTATTTGACGTGCCAACAAGTGAAAGTTGAGCATTAGCGATCAATGGGATCATTGCAGCCACTCAACATTCCTGAGTGGAAGTGGGAGAATATAAGATGGATTTCGGTGGTGGTGGATCGACTGACCAAGACTGCCCACTTTTTGCCTATAAGAGTTTACTACTCCATGGACAGATTGGCTGAGTTATATATCCAGGAGATAGTTAGGCTCCATGGCGTCTCAATGTCCATAGTTTCAGACAGAGACCCACGGTTCACATCTCATTTTTGGAAGAGTTTGCAAGGGGCCATGGGTTCTTAGTTGTCATTCAGCACAACTTTTCATTTTCAAACAGATGGGTAAACGGAGAGGACAATACAAATTCTAGAGGATATGCTGCGAGCATGTGTATTGGACTTTGGAGGTCATTGGATGCAGTATCTGCTACTGGTTGAGTTTGAGTATAACAATAACTACCAGGCCAACATTGGGATGGCACCGTATGAGGCGCTATATGGAAAGAGGTGCCGATCCTCGTTATATTGGGATGAGATTAGGGAGAGACAGATAGTGGTGCCAGAGCTGATACAATAGACTCAGGATAAGGTCAGACTCATCAAAGATAGGATCAGGATAGCACAGAGTCGGTAGAAGAGTTATGCAGATACTCACTATCGAGAACTGGAGTTTGACGCAGGAGATCACATATTCCTGAAGGTGGCATTGATGAAGGGAATTATGAGGTTTGAGAGAAAGGATAAGTTGAGCCTTAGGTATATTGGACCATTCGAGATTCTTGAAAGAGTGGGTACAGTGGCCTATCGGTTGGCATTACCACTGGTCCTGTCTAGGATTCATAACGTATTCCAAGTTTTTATGCTAAGGAAATACGTCCCAGACCCCTCCCATGTGATTAGCCATGAAGCATTGGGGTTGGGTGATACCTTAGCTTATGAAGAGGTGTTAGTGTAGATTTTATACTGGAAGGAACATGAGCTACGTACAAAGAAAATTCCATTGGTAAAATTTTTATGGCGCAATCATGTCGTTGAGGAGGCTTCTTGGGAATTAGAGGATCAGATGCGCTAAAGATATCTACACTTATTCAGTGGAGTTTAGAGTTGAGCCAGTTAGAATAAAGTGAATAATACTGTGTATTTTGATTTGTATAGTGTAACGTAGGATAGATAGAGTTTTTAGTTTTGGAATGTGAATGACTTTGGGAGAATTTTGAATAGTTGTAATCTCTCAAAACCCTCTTTGTAACCACGGTGTTCTTCCGCCATAAGTGAGGATAATTAATAAAATTGGGTGTTTTCCTTTAAGAAAGAAAATGTAATGAATAGCAAATTTCAAGGACGAAATTTTTATGATGGGAGAATGTAATAACCCCAAAAATGGTTGTATAAGATTAGTGAGGTGATTTCAAAAAATAAAATAAAATAATAATAATAAAAAATAAAAAAAATATTAAATTAAATTAAATTAAAAAAAAAGAAAGAAAAAAATAATAATTAAAATTTAATTTAATTTTTATTTTTATTAAATAAATAATAATAATAATAATAATAAAATATTATTATTATTATTATCACCTCTTGAAGTAGAAGCTTCAGAAGGATTTCAAAATCCATCCAGGTAGCGCCCCCCCATCTGAATCTCTCTCGTCTTCCCTCCGTCTCTCTCTCCCACTCTCTTCAATTTCTTGGTTGATTTTTCCCAATAGAAAATCAAGAAATATAGCTGGACTCCATTTTCTGTCGCCGTCATTTCTACTGGAGCGGATTGGTTGTAGGAGCGACGTAGGCGTATCTCCTAGGGTAAGCTAAATTTTCACTTTTACCTCAATTTCTTGTAAATTTTAAACCCAGTTGACGATCGGACACTACCACGAGAATCTAGGGATAATTCTCTACAAGTCTAGCAGAGCAGATTTCTCGTGGGGTCGTCGTAGGCATAACCCCAAAATTGGAATAAGAGGGTTATTGAGGGGCTAATTATTATTTACTTAATACTAATTTAGAAATGTTAGAATATTGGGCATTTTGATGTTGAAGTAGGATTTTCGAAATTCAGGATCCGGGTGAGCGCTGCGGGTGTAATTTCGGGACCCCGCAGGCATAGTTCAGAAAACCAAGTGAGGGTGTTAAATATTAGTTTAAATGTTAATTTGGAGTATATGGAGCCTAAGGAAGGTTATATGGGTATTTTTGCAAACCAAACATATACACTACTTGAGCATCATACGATTGAGAAAATTTGCTGATTGAAATACACACACACACACACACATGTATATTGTTTGGAAAATATTTTTGTTTGAGCACGTTGATTGAATACCTTGTGACACAAAGATTATACTGGTTTATATTCTCATGCACTCATTACACTGATAGCAAATATATTTGAGAGTAGACTTATTAAACCACATTGAGCTTACTTATTATATCTTGTTGGTGGTGTATATGATTGTACGTAATTGGGTACATATCTGCTTTGCATGAAAGCATAATCACTGTACCATTTCATTGATTGTGAAAATACTGTTGTATTTCCAGGAACGAGCCTAAAGAGGGAGAATATCCCTTTAAAATAGTCCAGGATTGGCTTAGACCCGATTATGAAAGTTAGGTGCACCATCCTATTAAGGTGTAGGTTGAGGTCAACCTCGCTAATTGACCTGATTGTAAAGGTTGAGGTCAGCCCTGTGCTAATTGAACTGGTTGTAATTGGTGCCGCTCCACCCTTTAAGTGAGCCTTAGTGGAATCTTTAGGCTTGCGAGCTAGAGGCAGGGACCTAGGCACAGTTGGCCGAACCCTGATAACATATCATGTGTTTGTTTATATTTCCGCACTCTATATTTATCACACGTGTATGTTATGGTGTGAATGATGCGCATGATTTAAATTTCCGTACATTATATCCACTTGTGCATTTGTGATTGTATAGAAAGACTCAAGGTAGCTAAATCATGTTGATTTCTGATTTAACCTAGGAGAAAAGTTTAAAATTCCAATTCACCCCACCCTCTGGGAATACTCCAATTCCAACAAAATAGATTTTATAGTTGTTCAGGTGACTGAACTTTTGACCTCAGGTGCTTGAAGATTTTCCTCAAATTTCTAAACAGCCAGTGTAGGTCTAGGCACTTGACCCTTGAAACCTCTGGCGCCTGACCATGTTTTAAAGCTGAAATTTTACAGTTTTCAGAAACTTTAAGCAACTAACCTCGAAGCTTCAAGCGCTTGACCACTGTTAACGGTTATAATTTTTAAAGTTTTTAAAATTAAAATTTATATTGTTTGTGCCCCAAACTTCGTATAAACTTGGGAAACACTCCAAGTAACTTGGGCAACACGAACTAAACACTTTTTAAACCTATAAATACATGATTTCTCAAATCAAATTTGTACAAAGAATTGAAAAAATCTATTTTCAAATCATATTGCTCTTTCTCTCTCAAAGCTCTCTTGCTTACACATTCATACTATGAATTGTTGAGATATATTGAGTCTCTGATCAATCTTCTCTGAGCTTAAACCTCTGAGTTATTGATTCACATCAAGAGAAGAATTTCGGTGATACAATCTTGAGCTTCAAATCTTATTCTCTTTGATATTTGTTTTGAAGTATATTAGTTGAGCTATACTTGTACTAACTAGCTCTATCTGAGAGTATCTTTTGTACAAAAGAAATCTTTCTTATTTCCTTCTTTCTTTGATGGTTCAAGTTTATTGGATCGTTGTAACCGAGCGTGGGATATCGCTTGGAGAGGGGGATCCATCCTAAAGGAAGGATTGTAAATGGTTTGTTTCGCCCGCAAAGGAACGTTCTAGTGGAATCCTTAGGTGGTCTTGTCTAAGGTGAAGACGTACGCTGGGTATAAGCCGAACCTCGTAAAAACTCAGTCTCACTCTTAACCTTTACTCTTTAAATTTTCAACATATATAAATTGTGTTTCTAAGTGCAGGTAGCTGAGAATTGAGATTGAGAAAAACTTTTAATTTGAGAAAGTACGTTGATTAATCGTTTGTGGAAACCTTAAAGGGAGTACATTGATTAATCGTTTGCGAAAGTCTTGGTTAAATGAAGTGCACCAATATTCAATCATACAGGGCTTTATTTAAAACTCTAAGCTGAATTTTTGCAAACGCTAAATCAAGGAAGTGCTGCAGCTCTTACAATTGGTTAAGTATCGTGTGTTTGAATGATTGGTTGATTGTAATTGTTAAAGGTATTTGGCTTGTGTTGATATTGAGTGTGTATTGTGATTGGTTTAATTTAAAATCAAAACATTCTTGTGTGTTTGCTAAGTATACAAAATTGTGTGAATTTGTAAAAAGACTTTAAAAATTTTATAAACCCAATTCACCCATCTCTTGGGATTGACACCTTAGGTTTCAAAACCTACCCTGCCAAAATGGGCATCGACAAAATTGTGATGATGGTAAAAGATCCCTTCCTTGTCTTTTTAATTTTTTCTATTTTTTTTATTTTTACCTGTGAGTCAAACTTTTAAGATATGATCACATTCATGATTTTAGGTTCTTATGTTGTTAATTGTTCATTCATGTTTCCCCTATTTCAAGGAGATGGATGCAATGGCAATATAGTTGCTTGAGTATGTGGGAATCTGCACTTACCTTTTTTTCTAGCCCATTTGGCCACATTTTTAAGGAGCTATCTTTTGTGGCTGAATGCCATGACTAATTTTCCATCATACACTCACTCTTACTTGTTGACACTTTATTTTGTACAGAGTCAATTTAGCCTAAATTTAAGTAAATTCTTACTTTGTTGGACAATTAAGGAACTAAAAGTGAGTCAAAAGCAATTAGTTAAGTGTCCTCGATATTTTCTAGTGTTTAGCATGCATATTGTGGGTTTAAGGTGCTTTTTGAACTTCGATTATATGTTTTATGGTCCTCACACTTTCATTGGAATAAAATATTATCCTTAGATTGTTTAAGTTTTGATTAAGGATACGGTCAAAGGAGTTCCTAAACACCCTTAGGAGGAGATGGAGGGAAGCCTTTTTTTCTTTATTTTAAAAGGGCGTTTAAGGAAAGAGAGTAACTAGGGTAGCACACACCCCCTAGCCTACATGTTTATACAAGGAAGGATAGGATCCTAAAAGTGTGCGTCTAATTTTAGGGGAGGATAGACACACACCTATTCTCAAGCTAGGAGAAAAGAGGGCACATTCAATTTTAGGTGGGAGAGAGACAACGTGCATGCTTAAGCTTGGATAAAGAGGGACATTCAAGTTGGAGAGACACACACGATCAAGAGAAAAGGAACATGCATTTAGTGTTGAAGAAGGGCTTATGTTTATTTAGGGATAGGGGGGCTACATGTTCATATTGAAAATGGAGAGAATAACTTCACATTTAAGTTGAAAGAGGAGTTTCGCGTTCACGTTCACTGAGGAACAAAAGAGAGGATAAGGCGGCTATAACACATTTAAAAGGATTTCTATTGGATTTATCCAGGTTTTCCTGACCTTATTGTTCTTATAGGACAAGAATAAAGGTATGAATTTCAATCTCCTTCAAGTATTCTTGAGTATTTTAGCATGATAGTGTGAATGTTAGAGCATGCATATATAGGTATGCATGTTTGAACAAAGATGAGTTTTTTTAGGGATTGTTCTTCTTGTTTTGGGAGTGTTTTATTTGCTTCAAAAGAATATGATGGACTAAATAAAGCTAGTGTAAAGAGAGTAAGAGAGGGGGGAAAAAAGGCCATGAACAGATGGCAAGGTGATAGTAAATAGAGGAGTGAGCAAAATAGCAAGGTGGCTAGAAGCCATGGCCACCAACTTCTCTACAAGAAAAAAAAAATCACTATGGTAGAGTTGCTTTAGTGAAGTCATTGTCATAATGGCAACGCTAGTGACAACTAATGATGATAGGGGGTGAAGCAAAGTCATTCGATCGATAGGCAGCTGTGGAGGATCAATTGTAGCAGTTGAAGTAGTGGTTGCATGCAGAAAACCTTAGGTTTCCCATGAAGAAAACAATACTACTCGAACCAGTCAATTGGTTCAACCAACCTATCAACCAACCTTTATACGCCTTTCATATGATTTTATTCCAATTATTTTGTTTTGTTTTCTTATTTTTTTTTTCTAAAAACTAAAAAAAAATCCAATTGTATTTCGGTAATTCCTCATATATTTATTATTTATGTTGGTATTATTATTATCGCTATTCTCATTATTATTACAATATAATTGCTTTTTCATAATAAAAAATTGTAAAATTATAGAAAATTCTAAAAAAAAAAAAATTGTTGGTTATTTCTAGGGCATTTTCTAAGGTTTTAAGATTTCTAGGGTTCACTTTGGTTTTAGATTAGGGTATCCTCTTTTTGTTAAGTGTAGACACCCAATTTAAACTAGACCCATCGAAATTAGGAATAGCTTCCCAAGAGGGGGTGTGAATTGGATTCTAAAACTTTCTTTTAATTCCTTTTTAGAATTCTTAAACTTATTTTATTTATTTTAACCAATTCGTGACTTGTTTGTTTAATTTGTTAAGCACTCAAGAACTTTGTTTCTTTATTTAATCCTTAACCATACAAACATCCAGTCATTCAACCAAACCAATCAACTATATTTAAAAAAGCAAACAACCGAGCCAATACACAGCACTTATGTAATATAAGAACTGAAAATGGTTGTTTGTTGATATTAGCCAAATTTGAACCAAGCCCTGTAGGGAATGAAACTTTATACTTGCTGATGTAAAGCCCTGTATAAATAAATTTTGTACTTGTTAATATAAAGCCTTGTATTGATGGTTTTGCTTCTTTAATATGATGTGCAATATAACATCCAATCAACACAATATCTACACTCTTTAATATTTAGAACTCAACTAAACTCTCAGTTAATTTATCCTTGGGCTGTTAACGAAGTAACGTACTCCCGTATGGTTTCCACAAGATATGGTATAACCAAGGTACTCCCTGTCGGTTTTTGCAACCCAAATCAAAATTAAACTTTCAGTTTACTTGATTTCTATATTACGTAGTATATATGATTATCAATTAAACCATCCACGTAATTTAAATATGCTGAAAATAAAGAGTAAGGGAAAGAGAGAGTGAGACGGGAATTTTTACGAGGTTCGGCTTATACCCAGCCTATGTCCTCGCCTTTTGCAAACTATCAAAGGATTCACTAAACCTATTCCGTTGACGGGTGGAACAAAACTTTTACAAGCGATACCCCATGGTCAAACACTCCTTCACTAGGATAGAGTCCGCCTCCCTAAACGATGTCCCCTCGTTCGGTCCAACGATTCTACAACCTTGAATCGTCTATAAACAAGAACCAAGGTAGAGAAAATTCGTGTACAAAAGACACTCTCACAGTAGAGTAGGTTAGTACAACATTCAGCACAATAATACTTCAAAGCAATTCAAATATAAAAGAATTTGAAGCTCAATACTTAGAATGAATCACCAAATATCTTTCAAAATATGAAAGATTCTGACTTTGAAAGCTTTGCTTCGGAGTTTGAATTAGTAGCAATTTAGTAGTTGAACACAAGAAAGTTTGAGAGCCTTTGAGAACTTTGATTGCTTGAAAATTGCATGGATGTCTCAAACCTTTGAAGATTGGGGCTATTTATAGATGTTTAGAAGCAATTCCTTACCCCCAAAGTTTCCTTAAAATAGTTTCCAAGTTTTTTAAAATAATAGTGTCCAGAAACTTTGTTTAACAAATCTTCCTGTTGAGAGTTTTTAAGCTAACGTTCGAGTAACAGTCGCCTGCCACGACATGGCAGTCGCCTGTCATAGAACAAACTCTTAACATAGAATACTGGCAGTCGCCTGGCATGTTCACGCAGGTGCCTGACATGTTTAGGCAGTTGCCTGTCTTGCTACTGTCTCTTTGAAAAACCCCTTACTTAATTTGGCAGTCACCTGGCCCTTCTTTATTTCAAAAGTTTTTCTTTTTCAAAACTCTTTCCTTTCATTGATTATAAAAATATTCTTTAGAGTATATATAAAAAATATATTTCTGAATTTCTGAGAGCTTCAATCCAATTTATATTTGAAATTAACTTGAAGTACTTACATTTAGAACATCTAAAAAAATGATCCTTTGATCTTCAATCTTGTTCTTTCATCATCTTTAAGTATTTGATCTTCTCTTTGAGCTTTCACCAGTATATCTTGAATCCTTATGCTCCTTAAGATCTCTTTGTAATCCATAAGCTTTATTATGCTCTTCAATTCTTCAATTATTTCTTTTTAATCCATAGGCTTCCTCATGCTTTTGAGCTTTGTCACTTCCTTTAAGCTTTGCCTTTTTCCTGAAAAACTTTCACTTGAACCACATTAAACACATCATGATTTGTTATCATCAAAATAAGATTTGTAAGCCTTATTAGGCCAACAATCTCCCCCTTTTTGATGATGACAAATCAGAGAAAAAATAATAAGAATTAGTACTCATGGCTCCCCTTATCAACAAGCATCATCTTAACAATATTTGTAAGATCAATATCAATTTCAAAACTCTTTTACAATCTAGCTCATCACTTCATTTTACAATCATGATCATCACTTTATTCAAGTTCAAGTTTATCAATATCAAATACTTCTCCTTCTTTTGATATATATTATGTCCATGCTCAGTTTTTACAATTTGTAATACTCTGCTCAATTTTTGCTTAAACACTTCTCCCCCTTTTGACATCAATCAAAAAGAGAAAAAAAATGATTACGTTCAAGTAAAATCACATGTTGAGCATATCATTAAACATGCATATCAAACATATGAACACACTCAATTTATTATTTTTCAATATAGCAGGTGTAGTGTGTTATAACAATCATATCTTTTCTAACAACTTTTTCCTTCTTTGACATTACTCAAGATTTCAATTATTGATATTATGATACCGATTTAAAATTGAATTCATGATATCTATTTAAAATTTATGATACCAATTGAGAATTGATACCAATTGAAAATTTAATTCATGATACCAATTGAAAAATCACTGAATTGATTAATAGGGAAACCATCATAATATAAGCAATAAGTCATACTCCCCCTGAATTTAGTACATTCAGTTTTGTTATCAATTATGCTTTCATCATCCTATGTTTCAAAATATTGATTCACATCATGTATCAAATATCAATATCATGCTAATATCATCAATGGCATACTATGCTCATAGATATAATCATACTTGTCATGCTTAAAAGACAAATTTAACTTTTAGATTGTGATTCCAAGTGAGCTTTGTAAAATTGTGATACCAATTAAAAAAAATTTTAACATGTGATACCAAAAATATTCATGGATACCAAATTAATCATTATATCTCTCATAGCTTATGGATATTAAAAAAACAGTAAGTCTATCCATGTAATTCATCAATAGCATGCATGATTAATAATTAATCTCATGTCAAAATCATGCTTATACTCAATAATCTCATGCTCAAATTTTCAACATAATGAGCCATAAATTTTCAATATAAGTCAAGCATATCATGTATCATATCATATAGGCATGTAAGCATATAGCATCTCATATAATCATTCATTCTCAAACATATCTTAAACTCATCTTTAAGTTTTTCTATTTTAACTAGTTTGTTTGTTAATCGTGAATTAAGTTACTTTCTCAATTTTTAAAGGGAATGACTTAATCCATGGAGTTTTTCACTTATGAACTAGTCTTTCATCTTGGTACCCATACTTTCTTGGGTCTGGTTGGTTTAACAAGGGATGATTCCTTAATTCTCCGTACTTGTTTAATTTTCACACCCTTTCTCTTAAATGGACATTCAAACTTATAAATGCCCATTTTTCTTACATTGATAGCATATGGTGTTGGTGTAAGCATTAAAGGATGTGCTTGCATTATCTTTGGAGGCCTTTGAGAAATAACTCATGTAAAGATTCCTTTTCTTTTTATTTTCAATTCCATTAAATCCAATGCCTTCTTTGTTTAGAGACATTCTTTGGGAGCCTAGCATTTTGTCAAAGTTTGTTTTTCCTTTTGTAAAGTTATAAATGATCTTTTCTTTATCTTTAATCTGATTTTTGAAATCATTTAACTCTATCTCTTTCTTGTTATCAACCTTCTTTTGAGATTTCTCTAACTTTAGAGATAATTTGCTTATTTTATCCTCTAATTCAGAAATATACATAGCTTTCTCATATACCGTAGAGGATAGGGATCTAAGGTCTTCTATCATTTTTTAATTCTTGCATTCTAATTCTTTAATTTTCAAGTCGTTTTCTTTTTCAGCAAGAGTTTTAGCTTCTAATTCTTTCATTGTACTATCATACTTATTCTCAATTTTCTTGATCCTTGAATCCTTTTCCCATTCAGCATTCTTAAGGGATTCTAATTCTTTCATTATACCTTCATTCTTATTTTTCAATGAAGTGTTTTTTTTAGTTACTTTTATTAACATCTTATGTATTTTGAATAGATCATTTTGTATTTCTTCATAAGATGGCATACCCTCATCATTGGATTCATTTGAAGAATTACTACAAGAATTATCTAAGGATTTGGCTGAAGAGCTTTCCTCATTGTCCCAAGCCATAAAGCATGTATAAGCAACCTCTTGGTCACTTCATTCAATTTTAGAACTACTTGTATTCATCATGTCCCAAGTAGTGGCTTGCATGACCTTTTTCTTTTTCTTCTTAGATTCTTTCTTTAGTAGTGGACATTCCAATTTTATATGTCCAACTTTGTTGCAATTATAACACGTAGGAGTTTTATCCTTTGATTTCTTGCTAACTTCTTCTTCTGATTCATTTGATTCAGATTTTTGATTTCTTTTCTTGAATTTGTTTCTCCTTCTTAGTATCCTTGCTAGTTTTTTAGATATGAAGGCTTCTTCATCTTCATCCATTTCACTACTTGAGTTTTCTTCTAATGTTTTAAAGGCTATTGATTCTTGGGCTTTGGTTTTTCCATTCTTTTCATTCATTGTCATTTCATATTAAGGAGAGAACCTATAAGTTCATCTAAGGAAGTGTTTTTCAAATTTCTTCCTTCGGTTATGGCAGTGGCTTTTGGTTCCCATACGGTTGGTACCCCTCGAAGAATTTTCCTTATCATTTCATAAGTAGTGTAGGTTTTTCCTAGTGCATTTAGGGAATTGATTATGTGAGTGAACTTAGCAAACATATTTGTAATTGATTCATCCGGGTTCATCTTAAAGGCTTCATACTCGTTTGTGAGCATATCAACCCTATTATCCCTAACATCCATTGTTCCTTCATAAGTAACTTCTAGCTTATCCCATATTTCCTTAGCTGATTTACAAGCCATTACTCGATTAAAGTCATTAGCATCCAAGGCACAATATAAAGCATTTATAGCACTTGAATTTGTTTGGAGCATTTTATAATCTTGATCAGTCATATCTTTCTTCTCTTTTAGGATTTGTTTTCCATCTACTATCTTAGTGGGAATTTGATCTCCATCTATAACAACTTCCCATACTTTCCAATTCATCGTTTGGAGATAGATTTTCATTCTCTTTTTCCAAAAAGTGTAGTTCAAACCACAAAAGATAGGAGGCCTAGTTGAAGATTGTCCCTCTCTAAAGGGAGCTACCCCTAATTGAGCCATTTAGATCTTTTTATAGCTTCTAGTTAAGAGTTGTTAGAACCCCGCTTTGAAACCAATTGAAATTAGGAATAGCTTCCCAAGAGAGGGAGGGGGGGGGGGAGAATTGGATTCTAAAAATTTCTTTTAATTCTTTTTTAGAATTCTTAAACTTATTTTATTTCTTTTAACCAATTCGTGACTTGTTTGTTTAATTTGTTATAGGAGACAATTCCTCTATAATATACCAAAGTTTTTACCTATATAATCCCAAAAGTTTATACCAACATACAGTATTCACAAATATTCATAACTCCAAAAACATAAATATATTACAACCCCAAAAATTATAACCAAAGTTTATACCCTCTCTCTCTTTAAAAAATGTTATACCAGCCTGAGCTCACTAAGCTTGATCACACGAAGGTCCTGAAAAAGATAGAACTTATATCGGGTGAGACACATCTCAGGAAGGATGAAATACATTAAATCAGTGGGTGACTATCATGAGGTTTGTGTACAACATATATATATTCATTATTTTCAAATGAAACCACAATTATGAAATCATTTTCTATTCCTACTCAAAGAAAAGCAAGGTATTTTACCAATGAGAGTTCCCAAGGATTGGGGTGATTACCCACCCATACAAGTAGCACCCCTCTGCTCTGATACCTTAAGCAACCTACAGTCACAACTAAAGCATATCAAGGAACTTACCTTACTCAGTAAGCCCTCGAGTTGTTAGTTTATCTCATGCTCACACATTCACACAAAGGTTTACTGGCAGAAGTTCCTAAGAATAGGGAAGATTACCTACCCATACAAGTAGAATCCCTTTGCCCTAATACCTTATGCAGCCTAGAATGGCTAGATTTGATACTTATCAGGGCACTCGCATTTCTCGACAAGCCCTCGGGCGGAGTGTATACTTCGCCTCAAATACATACTATAATACAATATATAATACATTTCTTTATTTACTCTGTATCTGTTATCTTTGTATTATTCACTTCATATTTAACATTTCACATTCAAATTCATATTCTACATTTCTCATTCGATTATTCATGTCTGCTTTCACATATTCTGTTTCCATATCATTCTCATTTTCTGTTCTTATATCTGTTGTTCTCATATCTTCTATTCTCGTATTATCAATAGTTAAAATAATAATTATGCATTTAGAACTCTTTATATCGGTGAAAAAACATAGTCATGCTTCCACCCCATGATGGGTTGTGCAGCCTGAAGGGTGGACCTAACCCTAGTTGTCCCTCTAGAGTTAAATAAACCACATTCTATAGTCTGTAGGTCCAATTGGCTATTCCCATATTGGTCTAGACTCGAGGCGGACCCTACCCCTCCCAGCACAATCGACCATCCTGTCTCCACACTCTATCTAAGATGTGTGGGTGCACTAGTGCAATCATACATATCTGTAATAACACTGTGCCCTTTTCTGGTCCACCGGAGTTCTCAAACCATACATTGTAATTTAACATTATCAAACACATGCAAAATAAATCATATCACATTTAAATTCTCAATGCATTTCCAGTATTTCCTGCATCTCACACATATATCATAGTTTAACACAAAATTTTCATTTTACTCATGCCACACAATTTAACTACATATTTCATACGTTTACTTTAAAATAAGCCAACCCATATTCATTATTAATATATTGAAAATATACATTTAATCTCTTACACAATTAACCAGAAAATCTGTCATTTTAACTTTCCATTGTCACAAATAATATCTAGTAACACAACCCTAGGTTTATAAATTTACAATTCAAACGGTTGGCTTTTCAAAACCAATGTGAAAATCTTATACATATATACATAAAGTTTCCATTTTTCACCAGTTAATTCCTCAAAAATCTTGATTTAATATATTCCCCTTACTTGGTTTCCTGAACTATGCCAGCAGGGATCCCAAAACGATACCTAATCCTGATTTAATAACCCTAATTTAATCAAATCAACCCTAAATAAAATACTATTTTTAACATTTCCTAGGCCTAAAAATTTCAAATAATAATTAAACTCCCAAAAATAACCCATTTTCTTAATTCTCTAAATCTCACTCTCACTTTGGAGTGGTACCTAGGACCCCCAAATTGAAAATTTGCTCTGGCCAAAATGACGACGATCGAGACTAGAACCCAGTGGTGGTGTCCGATCGTCGATTTAGCTTAATATTTAAGGAGAAATTAAGGAAAGAGATGAAGTATACATTTCCCCAATAGTGGTACCTACGCCGCTCTTACGACAAATCTGCTCTGGTAGGAATGTTGGTGGTGGAGTTAGGAACCCAATGGTATCTTCCATTAAGAGAGAGGAGGTGGACAGAGGAGGTGTGACGCTACACAAGAAATTTTGAGGGGGGTGGGGGGCAGCCTCTCTATAACCTGAAGGATCCTTTATTTGATTAATATTTATTTATTTATTTAAATTTATTTATTAATTTAATTTAATTTTTTTCTCGCGTTACTACATTCTTCCCTCCTTAAAAGAATTTCGTCCTCAAAATTCGCTATCCGATCCTTTTTAACATTTCTAAAATTTATTAATTCACTATATCTCATATATTTTAGTATATATCATCATCTGAATTTCTCCATTAACTAAAATTAAATAAAATCTTCATTATCTTAAATATAAATTCATACATGCCCCCTTGGCAATATCTGCCTCGGTCGAGATCATAGTGTACACACATGCTAGACCACCTCCACCTCGGGGTATTTGCTGATTTCCCTAGATTTGATTCAATGCAGGTGCAATAGGCAATAGTTTATGACAATTCCTTCTAATGTGCCCTGGTTTACCGCACCTGTAACAGTTAGGACCCCCAGTTCGGCATTCACCCCTATGCCTCTTATTACATTTCTAACATAAGATGTGACAACTCGAATAATAATGAGGTTTAAATAATAAAGAGGAAGGGAAATGGAAATAGTAACAGAAGGAGAAAGTCGACTTCGTTGACGAGGGTATAAGAGGACCTCGTCGACGAAGACAAGATTCGTCGACGAGAAGATACTGAGAGAGGGTTTTGGGGAAGCCTGAAATTCATCGACAAAGGTGCAGGTTTGTCGACGAACTTTCTATAGGACTTGTCGACGAGGTGACGTGTCTCGTCGATGAATCCAGTCTTATAAATATCAAAAACCCAGATTTAAACTTCATAATTAAGAAATCTCTCACTCTCTCTCTCTCTCCCTGTGGCTCCCTCCTCTTCTCACTTCGATTTCGGGCCGAATTTCCGTTGGTTCGAGGATCTGAAGCCACCACGACGCTCCTGGGGAAGTTCTCTCCAAATCTGCCTGAGTTGAGGTAGGACTTTTTATGCCGAATTTGATCCTACTATAGTTATAGGAAACGATATTCGAATGAAAATACTGAAGTTTAGTACTAGGAGTTTTCATTTTTAGGGTATTGATCAGGAAATACTATCGGTGTGAGGCTAGAATTTATAGGGGTTTTCCTTAGTAGCTAGGTAAGGGAATAAACTAAAACAGTTATTTTCCATGCAAAATTATTATTATGTATGAGTAAATTTATTTCCAGGAAAGCATGTATTATATCTGTATATTACAAAAGAAATGCACGTTTTGGAAAATACTGCTATTATGTTGAAATGTGTATAAATGTATGAGATGCCAGAAATTATGATTTTTAGAACACAATGTATGGCTTTATACAGCAAATGTGTGGCATGAATATTACTTTACGTGAAATGCATTACGATGTGACTTTGTTACGAATGAAGTATGTTTTCAGGAATATGAAATTGTACAGTACAAATGATGTTGAAAATAATGATAATTGATTTACTTTCAGAATGATATATATGAAATGATTTCAGCATGAGGCCGTATTTATGAAATGTTCGGTGCGAGGCCGTATATATGGAAAGATTTCGACACGAGGCCGTATTTATGAAATATTTGGCGCGAGGCCGTATATATGGAATGATTTCGGCACGAGACCGTATTTATGAAATGTTCAGAGCGAGGCCGTATATATGGAATGATTTCGACACAAGGCCATATTTATGAAATGATTTTCGGCGCGAGGTCGTATTTATGAAATGATGAAAAATGCTACAATATCATGTATTATATGCTATTAGAACTCGGATGTTAGTTTAGTTCAGTTCAGAAGCACGATACTGTAGCTTATAGATCAAATATATATGATCAGATTGGTGCTAAATAGTCGATGTGGCTTTCAGTAGAGTGTGACGTTCACCTGGCAGTCCTGACCAGGGTGTGGCAAGCCCATCGTACTTACAGATATTTTTGACTTGGCAATGGTCGGCCAACTATTGTCGGGTCCTGCCTTCGGGCTGCACAACCCGTCATAGGGTGTAATACATGACATCAGCTAGCTACACATCCTGGGTATGTTTTCAGTATTATTAGCTAGAACAGACACTTCATGATCAGTATGAATTATTAGAAAATATGAAAGTATATGATTATTCCACCATGTTATGATGTATGTTTTAGATATATGAAATGTACTAAGTATGTTTAACTGCAATAAATATTCATGTTGTCACACAGCTGTATTTAGTTTATTTTCCCTTACTGAGAAGTGTCTCACCCTCAAACATTAAAATGATTTTCAGGAAATCCAGAAAGACCGACGGAGCGTGACCGCCGTTAAGTTTATCGAGTTACCCCGTTATGAGGGTAAGTCTTGTACTAGGATCAGGAGATTTTTGTTGTATGATCCTAGGTTTATTTTGGCATTTTTGGAGATTGTATATAAACACAGTATTATGGAATTATAGTAGACTTTGGTATTATGTATTCTATAGCTTTGAGAATGTGATTTATATTTACCGCTGCTTAGGTTTCCGCTATGATTGACAGGTGTCCCCGTTACCCACGGGTTCGGGTTGACTATTCTATTTAGTACATTTTATCTTATAGTTAGATAAACAGGTCATTACAGTTTGGTATCAGAGCAAAGGGCTAGTTACCCCGATCCTCGGGAACTCTCGCTTATGAATGATTGTGGCGAAGTAAGACTCTCCGCCCGAGGGCTTACTAAATTGAGGGATGACGATACGTAACGCCTCAATCTCAGTGAGTGCTCTGATAGGTACTCGTTGTTGCCATGGGCGCAAGGGCCATAAGGAAAGTGACAATGCTCGAAAGGGGGACATTACATAAGATTATCCCGATAACCAGAATAACCCCGATCTGCCATCTCCTGTCTCGGGCCCAGAGTATCTTTCTCTCTCTTTCACAATCCTTGACTACCCTCAGCTTGAAAGCCAGAAGGTGCAGGCCTCTTTCTCTGTTCTGTCGGCTCTGTACTACCCTGAGTGCTCTTCTCCAGCATCGAAGCCTTGTCTACCAAGTATGAAAAATTACGGACCTAGAACCCCACTACAAGCTTGTAAATCCTTTATCTCAGGCCTTTTTTAAACTTTCTGGCCTTTCTCGCCTCATTTGAGATCAGGAACGGAGCAAAACACTGTAGTTCAACAAAATTAGCCACATATTCCTCTACAGTCATATTCCCCTGTGTCAGATGAGTGAATTCCTCAATATTTTCCTCTCTGATAGATAAAGGGAAACACCTATTGAAGAATAGCTCCTCGAATCGGTCCCACATCAGAGCTATCCTTACTAATCTTTGTTCCTCTAGCAGCTTCACAAAAAGCTACCAACGTTTCGCATCCCCTACCATCATAAATGCAGCATAGCGAATCTTTTGTTCATCCATGTAGTCAAGTACTTCCAGTATCTCCTCAATTTGCTAAACCTAGTTTTCTACAGTCACTCGATCAGGTCCTCTCTCAAAAGTAGGAGAGTTCAACCTCATAAACTCCTTGATACTGTAGCCCTGATATACCACTAGACAGTTCTGCCCTCTAGTATCCTTCCTTATTTCTACCATGATCTGTCGGGCTATACCCCTCAGCATCATGGAGGTATCAATTTCCTCTTCATTGGAAGTCTCTGAATCATCTCCTCCTTTAGCCTCTATATCATCATCCCTAGGATCCATCTTGAAAAATAGAACAAAAAAAAGATAAGAATTCCATTATCATAACACTATCAGCACAATCACTAATCTAAATTCCAATATACACCAAACTTCTCAATTTAGACAAGTCTCACAGCTCAGAAACATCATCATCTAAGGTTTACCGTGGCTTTTATAAGGCTGTCAACTGCTTTAGAAAAAATCACAGGAAATCGTCGACGTATTTCCTCCTCCAGGCTATAAGATAAAATCCTATACTTCTCAATCCCTAATCTACCCATCTCTTATCCTTCCCATCCTTTGTTCCTATACTCTGGTATTAATCATTCTTAAGTCTGCAAGATTCAAAACCTAATGCTTTGATACCAAAACGTAACACCCCGAACCCAAAACTAGGTTCAAAATGTTATTTGAAATATATCTCTAATACCACCAATTCCACTATAATATACCAGAGTTTCTACCTATATAACCCCAAAAGTTTATACCAACATTCGGTATTCATAAATATTCACAACTCCAAAAACATAAATATATTACAACCCCAAAAATTATAACCAAAGTTTATACCCTCTCTCTCTTTCAAAAATGTTATACCAGCCCGAGCTCACTAAGCTCGATCACGCAAAGGTCCTGAAAAAGATAGAACTTATATCAGGTAAGACACATCTCAGTTATAGAGACCTAAAGAATTATAGTAATTAAAAAAATAAAACTAAAAAAAAAAAAGGAATTTCAAAGAGGACTTAGCAGGGTCTCGTCAACGAACACAGCGCGTTCGTTGACAAACAGGCTTCTTGGGATCGTAAATGTGGACATGTGTCTCATCGACGAGAACTTACTGAGAGGGTAGTTTTCAGGGCCTAAAATTTGTGGACGAGAGTGCTGTGTTCGTCGACGAACCTCCTTCTTGGTCTCGTCAACAAGGTGACGTGGCTCATTTTCGAATCAGCACTTTATAAATATGCTGAACTCAGGATTCAGTGAGAAATTTTGTGTGGAAACCCTCTCTCTCTCTCTCTTGAAATTCGTTCCCCTCTACCTTCTCTCTTCGATTTAGGCTTCGATTCTCACCTGTTCGATGATTGGAAGCCGCCATGTTACTCTTAGGAAGATTTTTTTCATGTATGCTAGAATAAATTGTTAGTTAGGCTAACTTGGGCACCATCCCATGTCATGACCTCAAATTCCTTAATATAAAATGTAACATAATAAATAGAAAGGTCAACCCAAACCCGTGGGTAACGGGGACATCTATCAATCACAACGGAAACCTAAGCAGCAGTAAATATAAAATCTCAACCATCCAACCATAAAACATAATACCAGAGTTTACTACAATATCATAATACTGTATTTAGATACATCCTCATAAACATCAAAATAACTCTAGGATCAAACACAAAATAATTCTAACCCTAGTACAAAATCTTACCCTCCTAACAGGGTAACATCACTAACTCGACGACGGCCACGACTTGCTGGTCACTCAGGGTCTCCTGAAAAATATATTTAGTTTGGGGGTGAGACACTTCTCAGTAAGGGAAAATAAACTAAATACAGTTGTGTGGCAACATGAACATTTAATGCAATTATACAAATACAGTACATTTCATATATCGGTAAACATTCATCATAACATACTAAATTCTCATATATTTTCATATTTATTAATAAATCATAACGTACATAAAACATTTGTTATAACTGATAATATTGAAAACATACCCAGGATGAATAGCTAGCTAATGTCATGTATTACCCCTCATGACGGGTTGTGCAGCTCGAAGGCGGGACTCGACAATGGCTGGCCGACCACTGCCGAGTCAAATATGTTTGTAAGTACGATGGACCCGCCATACCCTAGTCCAGACTGTCAGGTGGACGTCCACACTCTAATGAAAGCCACATCGACTATCCATCTCCCACCCCCTCGTGGAGTGATTAGCACTAATCTGAACAAAAATATCTGATCTATATAGCTACGGTACCGAGCTCCTGAAACTGAACTAAACTAACATCCGAGTTCTGATAACATATAGTACATGATAGTATAGAATTTTTCATAATTTCATAATTACGGCCTCGTGCCAAACATTTCATAAATACGGTCTCGCGCCGAAATCATACATAAATACGACCTCACGCTGAAATCATACATAAATACGTCATTCTGAAAATAATCATTTTATGATGCATTTATCAGAATCATAATGTACTATATACTTCCATAACTTCTCAAATCATACTGCATTCATATTATTATCATATCATAATATTTCTCCATGTAAAATAATATTCATGCCACATATTTGCTGTATAAAACTATACATTATATTCTGAAAATCATGATTTCTGGCATCTCTTACATATATACATGTTTCAACATAATAACATGTTAGCTTTACCGTGATCCCAAGAGGGGGGGTGAATTGGTATTTTTAAAATCTATCCCCTAGGTATTCCTCCTAACAGCAGTATGTTCAAAATCTTATGGTCAATCTAGTGCAAGTAATATTAGAAATTAAATAAAGCAGATAATCAATTTCACAAGCACCAGAAAGCAGTAAGAGAAGGGTGACACACAGATATGTTATCGAGGTTCGGCCAACTGCCTACGTCCCCACCTTGGCTAACCAGCACAAGGATTATCACAATAACTTGCTCACTTAAATGGGTGGAGAGACACCTATACAAACCAGGTCAAATTAACACAGGGTTGACCTCAACCTTCACACCAATCCTTACCGGATTGGATTACCGCCCCCTCAGGCCATGCCTAAAATCTCTCAGATATACAATCAAAAGGTACAGTATAAGGGTGCTTTCATGTAAAGCAAATTTGTACCATAAATGCCCACAATCACAAACACCACAGATGATTTAAAATGTAAGCTCAGTGTGGTCTAAATAATTCAACTCTCAAAAATATTTTCTATCAGTGTAGTGAGTACGTGAGAGTATCAACAACAATCTGTGCATTTCAAAAATGTTTCAATCAAATGTGTTCACACAGAATATCAAGCAAGCCTCAAGAATATCAATCAGTAGAACTCAATCACATGAATATTTATATGCTTGGATTGCAAAATAGATAATCTTTGTATTTTAGCAAATGATATAGACTTGAATGGATGTTGCCATAAAGATTAATGTAACAAACACAAATATCTTTTCACAAATAGTTCAATAAGATTCCACAAGATATTTGAGTAAGTTTGAAAATATTTTTGCAAACTAAAAACAAATACAAACTTCCAAAGATATTGCAATGAGAGTGCAATACTCGGAAGTTCACCACAAGCCTTCTTAGGGTAGGCTTATTAGTAAAGCCTCCTAAGAATGCTTAGGTTATGCTCTTGTTAGAAAAATCGATTCAAAATACTTCAAACAATGAGAGCAAAACCTTTTTGAATATACACTCAAAGCTCTTACAAATGATTTTCAACTTGAGAAGGAAAGCTGAAGTGTTTGTAGGGAAAGTATAAGCAATAGGAATCAAAAGACAGTATTTTTGCTTGAGAGAGAAATTTTTAATCCTTTTGCTAAATCCATCCTTAATTCTCCCAAATGAAGGAGCATATATAGACATACCGAAATTTTTGACCGTTGGGGACCTATTAGGAATTGTTACAAAAGTTTAATGACATTTAACCCATTTTAACCCTGTTTTAAAAATTTTAACTGTGGTAAAAAATTAGGTGCAACCTGAGAGGTCCGGTCGACTAGAACAAGTTCGGTCGACCAAGACTCATGTGGTTCGGTCAACCAGGGGAATTTTGAACTGAGTGGTCGGTCGACCGAAAGGCCTTTTCCAAAGGTGATTTTCCATTTCTCCGAGGTTTGGTCGACCATGCCATTTTGAACTGGCTGGTTCGGTCGACCAGACCATTGGAAATTTTCCCGAGGATCCTCAGTCGACCAGGTAGTTGGTGTACAAGCCTGGCTCGGTTAACCAGATGGTCAAAATGTTGACTAGAAAGGGTTTCGGTCGACCGGGGCTTTTTGAACTATTTTGGTTCGGTCAACCAGGTGGTCAAAAAGTTGACCCAGAGAGGTTTTGATTGACCGCGGATTTTTGAACTACCTGGTTCGATCGACGAGGGTGGTCAACTATTGACCTAGGCCTGGTTCGGTCGACCAAGGCAGAATGAACTGCCCAGTTCGGTCGACTGAAAGTGCACCAAGTGTGCATTTCGGTCCCTTTTTGAAGCATACAAACCCTATTCAGGTGCCTAACAAATATATGTGTAAATGTGTGTGTCCTAGGGTCACTTGGGGTCCAATTTCAAGACACCGAAAAAGGGTGAACCCTAAGGTCTTTCTACGGTCACTTTCAATTTGTATCTGGTTTGAGCTTACAAAATGAACCATGCATGTGATGTGTGTGCTTATTATAAACTAAATACCCTAATTACTATTACAGACAAATTTCACTACAAAAAAAATATTACAATCAAGAACAAGAATTTGTCTTCAAGCTTTGAGCTTTCATGTGTCATAAATGATCTGCTAATATAAACCTGCACATGAACTAGATATTTATTAAATACAGGAGTATTTGTCATTATGAAAATCGGGCGTGACCTATAAGGTCAACATAACAGTATTTTTCCCCTAACGTGCATTAATTACATAATATTCAAATATCGTACATATTTTTAGGAAATCAGTTTACTTATAAATAATAGTAATTTGAGCGAAAAATAACTGCTTTAGTTTATTCCCTTACCTGACCACTGAGAAAGCCCCTAAAATATCCTAACCTAACACCCGTAGGATTTCTTGATCAACACCCAGAAAATGAAAACTCACAGTACTAAACTTCAGTATTTCTACGTGTACATCATTTCCTATAACTACCGTAAGGTCAAATTTGGCTTAAAAAGTCTTACCTCAACTTAGGGATGATTTCCAACTTGCTTTCACCAACGATTTGCTCCGGCAGATTTGAAGAGAACTTCCCTAAGAGCGTCATTGTGACTTCGGATTGTTGATCCGACATAAATTTGGCCCAAAATAGAAGAGAGAGAGAGGGAGAGGGCCGAATGGAAGAGAGAGAGAGAGAGAAGAGTTTGCTTAACTATGAAGTAAAAATCTACATTTTTAGTATTTATAGGACTAGATTCGTTGACGAGCCACATCATTCATCGATGAGTCCTTCAATAATTTTGTCAACGAAATTCAGTCCTCGTCGACAAAATTTAGTCGGCTCAAAAAACCTCTCTCGGTATTTCCTTGTCGACGAATCATGTCTTCGTCGACGAATTCTCTTATACCCTCGTCGACGAATCCCCTGTATTCATCGATGAAGCTCTGATGATTCCCTCTGTTATTCCTTTCAAAGTGCAATGTCGTCGACGAAGTCGACCTCCTCCTTCTGTTACTATTTTCCATTTTCCTTCCTCTTTATTATTTAAATTCTATTTTTATTCGGGTTGTCACATCCCAAAATCTAGATAAGTTGGTTATTTTAGGCTTTATAAGTTATTTGGTGTTTCTGGACTGAGGAAAATGTAGTAGATGGGATAATACTAGAATTTTGTTGGGAAAATGTGAATTTCAGGATGTTGAACTGGGAACACCGCAGATGTAGGTTTGGTTAATTTTATGGGCTTCTCAGTAAGTCAGGTAGGGGGATAAACTAAGTCAGCATTTTTTATGGAATTATTTATTATTATACAACATTTATTTTCAGAAAAATATGTATGATATGGAACTGTGTTTGGGAAATACTTCTGTTGAACAGGAAATATGATTTTAGTTCAAATTTTATGTTGGAACATTACTTACACTTGTGTGGCATGAGTATGATTTTTCCATGAAAATTATATTGTACCAAAATATTATGTTTTCTTCAGAATAAGCATGTTATGGAAGTTTTCATGAAAACCATAAAAATAGTACAGGAACTATGGTTTTTTAATAATACGTTAATAATACAGAAATATCATGATTTAGTATGTTATGTTTTATGTCAGCACAGATGCTGTGATTTATACGATAAGTTATGCAGGCGCAAATGTCGTGATTATGTATGATATGTCAGATTTCATGAAAAATACTATCATGTCAGATATTATTATAAATATGAAACAACCATGTATCAGTATTTGAAACGTATTATATGATATCAAAACCCGGATGGTTTAGTTTAGTTTCACAAAGCATGGTATCGTAGCTATATGTTCAAGTTCATGTTCATGTTAGTGCTACCACACATCTCAGATAGAGTGTGGGAGATGGCAGTCGATATGGCTTCATGGTAGTGCAGGTGTCCCTTTAGCAGTCCGGACAAGGAGGGGCAAGCCCATCATACTTACACACTTATGTTTGACTTAGCATGGTTGGCCAGCCATTGCTAGGTCCCACCTTCGGGCTGCACAACCTAGTTATATGGGGGTATGACATGATATCAGCTAGCTATCCATCCAGGGTATTATTTCACATATTGTACAATTATATAAGATGATTTACATGTTACAGAAATATAGCATGAAATGTGCGTTACTATTGATTATGTTTATTTAGAAATTAAATAGACAATTTTTCATAGATATGATTTATGTACAATATATATTTACCACACGAAAATACCCATGTTGCCACACACTGATGTTAGCCCTTGCTGAGAGGTGTCTCACCCCAGCATTACAAACATTTCAGGAAATCTACGTAGAAGGCCGAATAAAGCCCCGCAGCAGTAGAAGTTGACCGAGCTACCCTGTTAAAAGGGTAAGTAGTTGAGCTAGGGTCAAATGGATTTTTGGATTGAGACCCTAGGACACTTTTTGGTCTTTTTATGGATGATTGTATATATATATATATATATATGATAGATTTAGTAGAACTCTGATATTGTGTTTAGTATTGTATGGCATGTATGTAATTTATATTTTCTGCTGCTTAGGTATCAAAAATGCTAAACAGGTATATCCCTGGTATCCATGGGTCAAGGTTGATCATGACTTTGGCAGTTTAGCAGGTTATCAAAATTAATATAAATGTTATTATGTGGAAAAAAATATATGAAAAAATAAGCAGGTCATTATAGTTTGGTATCAGAGCTTAGGTTGTTAGGTTCTGTGGACTTTAGAGTGCAGTGGAAACAATACCAGAGTATAGGAAAAGGATTTGAGGTTTTGTTCTACGATTTGGAGGCAGGACTTCTGTGGTGGTTCTTGTGTTTTTCCTAGGGTGACGATTTTAAGAAAGTCATAGTAAACTATTTTTGGGTTGTGTTTCTAAAGTGTAGGACTGAATCCTGAATTAAGATAAGGATGTCAAGATAGAAGGGATATCATCAGTTTTTCTTAGAAGCGTAAATTATAAGGGTTGGGTCCCTAAGTCATGTTTATTGTCTTTCCAGGATGGACCAGGGTGGTGGCAGTGCTTATGAGAGCGGTAGTGAGAGTGCAGGGCCCTCAGGTGCGGGCAAAGTTGACTCAGATGCAGTATTACGCAGTGTAGCTTAGCAAGTCATTACTAAGATTGCATGAAGCTCCAAGGAGCAGGGACAAAAGAAGAGGTTCACACCTTCAGGCTTTCAGAAAGGATCTAGTTGGGGTTAGTGGAGGAGAGGAAATTATGGCAGAGGACAGAGGTAGGAGACTGTGGGCCGTTAGGTTCAGGAAATGCAGACCTACCCTGTATGTTAAACATGTGGGAAGAGACACTTGGGAGAGTGTCGAGTAGGGAGAGGTGTCTATTATCGCTGCGGTAGACTGGGACATTTGGTGCGAGATTGCCCTACACCACCTGGTGCCACTCCTGCACCCAAACCTTACCGGGGAGGTTATCAGGCGCCCCCTAGAGGCTAGCAGAGGAATGTAGCTCCGACGAGGGTATATGCTTTGACACCTGGAAATGCAGAGGTCGTAGGCGACGTCGTGACAGGTACCTTTACTGCTTTATCATATCAAGTTATTACTTTATTTGATATAGGTGCCACCCATTCCTTTATGTCTGTGGGATACGTTAAATTTTCTGGTGTTGAGACACATTTATTAGATGTTGAATTGTCAGTAGCAAAACCGACAGGGTCAGTGGTGAGGTGTCGTATAATGCTTAGGGGTTATCCCGTAGAAATTCAAGGGTGAGTATTACCAGCTAACCTAATTGTGCTAGATATGCATAGATTCGATGTAATATTGGGTATGGACTAGTTGGATACTAACCATGCTAGTATTGATTGTTATCTGAAAGAGGTGATATTCATACCACTAGGAAAGCAAGAATTTAGATTTGTGGGGTCACGGGGGCATTCCCCGCCTCAGTTAGTGTCAGCAATGCAGGCGAGGTGATTACTCTAGGACGGATATCAGAGGTTTATGGCCTATGTAAAGGCGATGACTGAAAATGAATTGAAATTTGTCAGTACACCAGTGGTAAAGGAGTTTCCGGACGTTTTTTCCAGGGGAACCACCTAGGTTTCCTCCCGAACGCGAGATAGATTTTGCTATCGATGTACTTCTAGGGATGGCACCAATCATTAAAGCTTCTTACCAAATGGCTCTAGCAGAATTGGGAGAATTAAAGGACGAGTTGCAGGATTTATTGAATAAAGGGTTTATTAGATCTAATGTATGTGAAAAAGAATGACGGGTCTATGAGAATGTGCATAGTTTACAGGGAAATAAACAAAGTAACAATTAAGAATGGAAGTTTAGCAGGTTATCATAATTATTATAAATGTTATTATGTGGAAAAAATATATATATATGGAAAAATAAGCAGGTCGTTACATCAATAAGGATGGAATACATTTAATAAATGTGTGGCTATCATGAGATTTTTGTACAACATATATATTCATTATTTTCAAATGAAACCACAATTATGAAATCATTCTCTGTTCCTACTAAAAAACATGCAAGGTATTTTACCAACAATAGTTCTCAAGGATTGGGGTGATTACCCGCCTATACAAGTAGCATCCCTCTGCTCTAATACCTTAAGCAACCTACGGTCACAATTAAAGCATATCAGGGCACTTACCTTACTCAGTAAGCCCTCAGGTTGTTAGTTTATCTCATACTCACACATTCACACAAAGGTTTACTGGCATACGTTCCCGAGAATAGGGAAGATTACTCGCCCATACAAGTAGCTTCCCTTTTCCCTAATATGTTATGCAGCCTAGAATGGCTACATTTGATACCTATCAAGGCACTCGCTTTTCTTGGCAAGCCCTCGGGCAGAGTGTATATTTCGCCTCAAATACATACTATAGTACAATATATAATACATTTCTTTATTTA
Organism: Malania oleifera; assembly: GCF_029873635.1. Classification (NCBI taxonomy): domain Eukaryota; kingdom Viridiplantae; phylum Streptophyta; class Magnoliopsida; order Santalales; family Ximeniaceae; genus Malania; species Malania oleifera. The sequence continues at coordinate 12,843,831 of NC_080424.1, forward strand.
CTCTGTATCTATTATCTCTGCATTATTCACTTCATATTTCACATTTCACATTCACATTCATATTCTACATTTCTCATTCGTATATTCATGTCTGCTTTCACATATTCTGTTTTCTTATCATTCTCGTTTGTTGTTCTTATATTTGTTGTTCTTATATCTTCTATTCTCATATTATCAATGGTTAAAATAACAATTATGCGTTTATAACTCTCTATACCGGTGACAAATCATTATCATGCTTCTGCCCCATGATGGGTTGTGCGGCCCAAAGGCTGTACTTAACCCTAGTTGGCCCTACAGAGTTAAATCAACCACATTCTACACTCTGTAGGTTAGATTGGCTGTTCTCGTATTGGTCAAGACTCCAGGGGGACCCTACCCTTCCTAGCATAATCGATCATCCCGTCTCCACACTCTATCTAAGATGTGTGGGTGCACTAGCGCTACCATACATATCCGCAACAGTATTGTGCCCTTTTCTAGTCCACTGGAGTTCTCAAACCATACATTGTAATTTAACATTATCAAACACATGCAAAATAAATCATATCACATTTAAATTCTCAATGCATTTCCAGTATTTCCTGCATCTCATACATATATCATAGTTTAGCACAAAATTTTCATTTTACTCATGCCACACAATTTAACAACATATTTCATACGTTTACTTTAAAATAAGCCAACCCACATTCATCATTAATATATTGAAAATATACATTTAAACTCTTACATAATTAACCAAAAAAATTGCCATTTTAACATTCCATTGTCACAAATAGTATCTAGTAGCACAACCCTAGGCTCAGAAATTTATAATTCAAACAATCGGCTTTTCAGAACCCATGTGAAAATCATATACATATATACATAAAGTTTCCATTTTTCACCAGTTAATTCCTCAAAAATATTGATTTCATATATTCCCCTTACCTGGTTTCCTGAACTGCGCCAATAGGGACCCCAAAACGATGCCTACAATGCTCATCCGAATCCTAATTCAATAACCCTAATTTAATCAAATCAACCCTAAATAAAATACTATTTTTAACATTTCATAGGCCGATAAATTTCAAATAACAATTAAACTCCCAAAAATAACCAATTTTCTTAATTCCCAAAATCTCACTCTCACTTTGGAGTGGTGCCTAAGACCCCTAAATTGAAAATTTGCTCCGGCCAAAATGACGATGATTGAGACTAGAACCCGTGGTGGTGCTCGATAGTCAATTTAGCTAAAGATTTAAAGATAAATTAAGGAAAGAGAGGGAGTATACCTTTCCCCAGAAGTCGTGCATACGTCGCTCCTATGGCAAATCTGCCTTGGTAGGAATGTCGATGGCGAAGTTAGGAACCCAACGGTATCCTCCATTTTCTGATCGGCCAAATATTTATCGAAAAAATGAGGAGAGAGAGGAGGAGGGCGGAGGAGGCGTGACGCTGCACAGGAAATTTCAGAGGGGGGCCGGCTTCTCTGTAACCTGAAGGATCTTTTGATCCTTGAGGAACTGATCTTTTAAATATAAATAAATAAATAAACATATATATAATATTATATTATTATATTATTATATTATATTATTTAATTAATAATTATGTAATTATTTATTTTTATTTAATTTATTTTTATTTATTTAATATAATTTGATTTTTTCTAGGTTATGTAATATCCCCTCATATCTTTGTCCAAAAACTCACTATGAAAGAGAGAATCAGCCAAATCGCACGAAGAGTGGGATTTCTTGCTACTGGATGGAAGGAACGCACATGTGAAATTAGTATAAGGAAATGGTTGAAAAGGAAGGTTGGTTTATTGCCTATATTGGTTGAGGCCCCAACCCTATAAATAGGGGACCTCACAGAAGGAAAAAGGCACAAACATATCGAAAAAAAAAAGATAAATTAAAGGGAAAAAAGAGAGAGAGTTTAGAGGTAGTGTGTGAGAAATTCATAGTGTGAGAGCTGCAGTGCGAATTGTAGAGATATTCACACACAAAAAGTGTGGAAATTTTGGGAGGAGTTCGGACAAATTCAGAAGTTGATTCCCACACATCAATAGAGAGAAGCGTCCTCGAAAGAAATCCAGACACACAGAAACAAACAAGCAGAGGCATTTAGAGAAAAGTATTTAGAGACCATCCACAGAGTACCAAAGTTGCATACAATCCAGAAGGAGGGCAACGGAATTCAATTCAAAGTTGGAGGAGTTGGAAGACCAGAGGTAGGTCTTATTTTTTTGTAATGCCCTGAACCCGACAAGTGGGGCTCGGGATGTTATGTGTTCCATTCACTTATCTCTGATACCATAAATATCATCCAAGCAGCGGAATATAATTAAACATCCTCAAATAAAATACTAGAGTACTATATTACATTACCAACAAAGAATTTCCATCTATCCATATTACATAACTAGAATTTTAAAAGAACATAAACTCAAAGACTCAAAAGTTCTTACAAACACTCAAACTACACTATGCTAACTAACCTTGCCCTGAGCTTGCTAAGCACGATCACACGAAGGTCCTGAAAAATGAGTTGTATATTGGGGTGAGACACTTCTCAATAAGGATGGAATAAATTGTTATCAGTGCGTGGCAACATGAGTTTCGATGTATACAAAATATACTCGTTTATTAATTAATAGCAACAATAATGACACTTGTAACTATACTCACACACATTCAACATCAATCATACCACGAAATTTGCATACACATACACCACAGCACATCCACATTTACCATACATTCAATCCACATTCATGCACTCACACCCATAATTGAAAATGCACATTTACTTCACAACCCGTGGTTCTCAAGGAATCCCTCCCCATCATTCCCCCCACGTTCTTACTTCACACACTTCCACAGTCATAACACACATCCCTATTCATAGTAAAATAGTAAGACGGCCTCCTCATGCCTGCCAACGCCTTACCCCATCTATATAAATGACAATATAACGACCTACTCAAATCCTACCAACGTTATATTGCGATTTATAACAAGTACAATATAATGAACTCCTCACTCCTACCAACGTTATATTGCAATTTACATGAATAATAACACAACACCATAACATATCAATTAAATGCACTACAAGAATCATAACCAGTTTATTAAAAAAATTTATTAATCTCACGCCACATGATTTAAATTATAATTTCAGAATACCGTAAACTACCCAGGAAAAATACATTTTTAACAAAAATTAGGTCTAATTGCCCCCACAATTTTATATTATCACAAATATATTTTTCAAAAACAAAATACGATCAACCTACACATTTTAGGTTTTTCCCAAATACATATAATAATCAAAAACACCAATTTCATATGCCTAAATCATACAAAACATTATATATAACATATACGAGATCATATACTCAAATATAATTGGTTAATTTCTTAAAAATAAAAGCCTGACATAATTTATTCCCCTTTCCTTATCCCAATAGTGGTGCCTTGGAAGCCCAAACCTAAAATCCACTTTGATTAACTTGCTAAAAATCAAAGTTGGGACCTCGTGGTGGTGTTCGTTTTTCGATTCAACGAAGAGACGAAGAAGAAAGCTAGAGAGAGAAAATGAGAGAGAGAGAGAGAGAGAGAGAGAGAGAGAGATAGAGAGAGAGAGAGAGAGAACAATTTGGCTGGTGGCTTATACATATATAATATAATATAAGATTATAATATTATATATCTATATGTGTGTGTGTGTGTGTGTGTGTGTATATATATCATATTATTCATTTAATTAATTTAATTTATTAATAATAATAATTAATTAATTACTTAGAAATAATAATTTTTTTTAGGATCATTCCACTAATCGTGTATAACTATTTTTGGGGTCGTTACATTTTTAATTTAATTATTCATTGTTTAATTAATAAGAAAATAGACTACATGCATGATTTGATCCACCAAACTTGACCCGCTAACTATCTTGTGACCCAAACCAGACTTATTGACCTGACCCCGAACTTCAGAACCCAAATCCATTTGGACTTGGGTCCTTGAACCTGATCCATGAATTAAAAAGAGGGGCTCAAACCCATTTTTTAAAACTCAGAGGCACGGGGCCCATTTTTAAAATTCATTTTTTTAAAAAACAAAGCACATTTTTTTTAAACAACTAGCCCTGTCCCCCATTAAACAAAAAGGCCTCAAGCTCGTTTTCAAAACAAACACTAGGCCTTTTAAAAAAAATCGTGGGTCTAGGCCCAATTTTAAAGCCCTGAACCTATTTTTTAAAACTAGTGGGTTGGGGCCCAAATTTTATATCCCTAGCCCTATTGAAAAAAAAGGTCCAGATGTCGAGCCCAATTTTTTAAAGCCTGGACCCAATTTCTAATCTAACAAATCAAGCCCAAAATTTTGTAAAATCCCACACATTTTAAAATAAAGGCTCGGGCGCTTTGACGCAAACTGAGCCCACGTGTCTAAACCGAGCCCATAACCCAAATCAATCCAAAACTAACTTGGCAAGTTGACTCACCAGAGTCAACCCGATCACAAAACTTACTGAATCTTGATAAGTTAACTCATTCAAAACATAACTTCAATGCATCATGTTGGTTTTACTGTAATCCCAAGAAGGGGGTGAATTGGTATTTTAAAATTTCTTTCCTAGGTTAATCAACTAGCTGATAATAAAATGAATCAATAAATGCAACTGAAATTACATTGCGTAAATAAAATTACTCGAGCAAGCAGAGTAAGTCAAGTAGGACACCAAATATGTTATCGAGGTTTGGCAAATGTTCCAACGTCCCTGCCTTGGCTCACAAGCACAAGGATTCCACTACGACTCACTTAACAAGTGAAGCGGCACCTAATACAACCAAGTCAATTAACGAGGCTGACCTTAACCTATACAATCATTCCAAGCTAGATTATCAATCCTTTAGGCCACGCTTGGATTACAATAGATTCACAATACAATTTTTGTACCAAGTGTATGCTTCTCAAACAAGCAGATTTGTACCAGTAAAATCAACACACTACAGTATGATAGGATATGATAAGCTCAATGTAGTCTCAATGTCTACTCTAAAAAAATAATTCTAGTATACCAATCAGAATGTGAGAGTGTATGTGTTAGGATCTTTGTGTCAAGATGATAATATCAATCACAAGATATAGTAACAAAGATCTTCAGTACACAAGCAAATATCTCAAAAATATTTTTCTCAAAAATAAGCACAAGAGATATTTGAAATTGGTTTGTAAAAATTATTTCACAAACAAAATAAAATACAAGCTTTTGAATATTGCAATGGTAATGCAAAACTCACAAGCTCTAAAGAGTTTTCCCAAGGAAATCTTATTGACAAAGTCTCTAAGAAAAACTCTAAGCTTACTCTCAAGTAAAAATAAATCTCAATCAAACAGAGCAGATGAGAGTGTAAGCCTTATAGGATAATCACAAGAGCACTTTTACCAAACGATTTTAGCAATGGGAATGAGTGAGAATGAGAGTGAAGAGCTTGAATATGAGAAATAGGGTTTTTGAATTTCAGAGAGAATTTGCTAATGATATTTGCTAATTAGTTACTAATCCATCCAAATGAGGGGGTATATATAAACACTCCAAAAATTATAACTGTTCAAGACCTATTAGGTATTTTTGAGAAAGTTTAAATAGGATTAATAAAAATTAATCACGCTTTAATCTCGGTAAAATTCGAGTAACCCGAGAGGTTCAATCGACCAGGTTACTCAATTCGATCGACTAGGGCATTGATGTTCATTTTAAGCTTGGTCGACCAAATAGTCAAACTTTTGACCCTAGGGAGGTTCGTTTGACCGAAGTTGTTTTGTATGTTAGGGTTTGGTCGATCAAACACACTAATTTTGTGCATTCAAGTTCTAATTCCCTTTTAAAGTCACCCCTATTCACTTGATTATCACTTCTAAGATATGTGGGGGCTTTTTCATGCAATTTATGTGGACCTATGGTCAGTCTAAGGTCTTTTGAGCTTATCTCTCCTATCATGCATGCAATACATTAATTATTACAGACCCAAATAAAACTTAATTAATTTACAACAAATAAATATTTCCAGGTCTTTATTTTCTTCAAGTCCATGTGCACCATATGAAACTTCCAATTAATCATGCACACAAACTCATCAACTATTAAATACCAAAGTATTTGTCATAATCAAAACTGGATATGACCTATAAGGTAAACACATCAGAACAGAGAACCAGAATCAAATAAACAATAAAATGAAGGGAAAAATGAAAAATTATGTATCTGTGATTTTGGTTCAGGTTTGAAGGCTTGGGTCTCTATTTTTTTCTTTATTTCTTTTGTGTAGTTTCAACTAGCAAAATAAAGAGAAAATAGAACTTAAAATAAAAAGAGAGAGAAAGGAAACGAAGAACAAAAAAAGAACCCGAGAGGAAGAAAGATTGGGAGGGATAAGAAAATAAGAGAAAAAGAAAGCTGAGAGAGAGAAAGAACAGAGAAGAAGAAGAAGAACGCAGAAGGAGAAAAAGGAGAGAAACTATATGGGAGAGAGAGAGAGAGAGAGAGAGAGAGAGAACGTACGGACTGTGGCAGAAGTTGAAGAACTAGAGGAGACAATGTGTGTGTGTGTGTGTGTGTATGTGTGAGAGAGAGAAAGACAGAAAGAGAGAGAGAGAGAGAGAGAGAGAGAGAGGAGAGAGAGAGAGAGAGAGAGAGAGAAAGCGAAAAATGAGAAAGGAAAAAAAATTGTCTTTTTATATTCAAGGTAGTGGGTTTTGTGTCACCACCACATGGTGACACGTGGCACATTCAGGCTAAGTATCCCAAGGGCGACGTGGCTCAATCTCAGTTGTCCAATCTGTGTTTTCTCTATGTGGTCAGATTTTCGCCACGTTAGCAATTCGTGCTTCAAGATCTGGGTCAATTGGGTGTTGACACGTGTCAGGGGGTGACGTCAGCATGACGCCACCCCATTTCAATTTTTTTTAAAAAAAATAACACAAAATTGCCACGTGTCACTCTTGAGTTGACCCGTTTCATTTTAAATGAATCGATTGACCCAATCTGTTCTGAATGAACCGGTTGACCTATTTATTTATTTATTTTGTTTATTATTTTAAATGTGTTTTTTTATTTTAAAAATTAGAGAAAATAGCAAAAAAAATATAAAAAAAAAAAAAAGAAAAATGGGAAATTTTTTGGAAAAATTTTTTGAGTTATTTTGACTCAAAAGAAAAATGAGGAAAAAGCTTTGAAAATCCTAGAAATTTTTTTAAAGAAAATGTTAAAGTACTCAAAACAATTTCTACAAAATTTGAAAAATCAAGGAATATTTTTAAAAATATTTTTGATGATTTTTCTTGATTTCTGTGTGGGTGAGTCCTATGATTTAAAAAGGGCAATGAGGCATTTACGCCTCACATGTATTAGTTATGAGGGGGGTTTTTCTAACAAGATCCCCTCTTTTGGAGCTCTTATTAGACATTCCTAAGTTTCACCCAGATTTTTTTATCTCCTGTTAATTTTGTACATTTATTCATTTATTTGTTTGTTTATTTTAAAATGAGCTGATTAACGATTATTAAAATTCAATTTGGAGATAATTTTTAATTAATTAGGTATTGTTCATAGAACGGGTGCATAGGAGGTGCGAATACCTTCCCCTCGCTTAACCAAACTCCTGATGCCAATCCTAGTATACACAAACTAAGACTACTGGTTCCTTGGCTTAGGTTTAGTCTAGTGACCAATTAAATAAGTAGTGATTAGGTATTCTAACCGCACCAAAGAAAAATAGGTTAGTGGTGACTCCAAGTTCAAAATTTTCAAAAATCATATATCATATTCCTTAGCCTTCCCGGGGCCTATCGCTCCAGGATGTTGAGACAGCTTGGTGACTTTACTGGGGACATTAGAGAGTTAAGCTATTAATTAATTAGGAATTATACCAAATGTGAATTTTTAAGTCTTTTAAATTACTCCATCTTATTTTGTCAATATTGTTTATATAATTGTGAATATTTGATTGTATATATGTTTGAATAAGAATGTGTAAAGATGAATGATATGTGGGGTTTGTGTGAATAAGTTAAGTATATGAACTCACACACATTTTCGCGAGCCTTCTACCCAGACTTCACCATTTAGGGATAGAAAAGAGCACAATACTGTCAACCCTCATGAGACAAGGTCTTTGGGGGCGCGTGAACCACTCCACTTAGTTTGGACTTTGTCCAAGCCCATTGGGTGAGGATAAGGATCATACTGGGAACATGTTGTTAATAGGGGATAGAGCTTGAACCACACTCATTTGCCTATAGTTTTCCTTCCCTTAGGATAAAGCCTTGATAAAAACTTGTAAGTGATAAACCCACCTGGGCTTGAGACAGGAGCCTCATCATTCTCCACATGATTTAGTTTAGTCTTTTGTTTATATTTTTTTGAGTTCATTTGAGTTGTTTCCTGTATTTTGCATCCACTTTAGACATACATACTACTTGGTCGAAATTCTAGAAATCCCAAATTACCTTATGTACAACCCAGTAGTGGTATTCAGTGAAGAAGAAATAGAGGTTCAACAATATTTTGGAATCCGATAGAATCAACAGAAAATTTGTTGAATTGAAAGAATTAAGGTGATTAAGGAAGGAATTAAGGGGCAATATGGTCAAGTTGGGGCATTAAGCGAATCTCCAAATCATTGTGCCCTTAAGGAATTTCCACTCTTAAAAAATGACTTTTCAGATGCCATGTCTTACTTTAATAGGTATAAAAAAAAATAAAAAACAAAAAAAAAGGTATGGCTCAGGGAAGGGAATGACTGAGGAAGGAATTGAATGCTTAGAAAATAAGGTCAACTTTTAGGAGTCATCAAAGGAAAATAAATGTGTATGCATGTTCTTAAATTAAAAAGGTTGTATATCAAGGGTTAATTTGATTTGGGATTTTTTCTTAGCTGATGAGGTTTTTCCAAGAATTCTGACAAAGTAGTTGTTTTAGGTTGCAGTGCATTCATGCATTTTATGCATAGTCATAGCCAATGGGTCTTTGCTTATGTTCTAGTTACCTACAAAAGCAGTGTGCCAGGCTGGTAGAACAAAACTCCAGAGTTCCAGTTTTGTGCAGAACCAAGCAATCCTCCTACATCCTTAAACAAAAATCCAAGATCATTGGTGAGCATGGAAAGTTGCATGGGAGGTCTTTAGGTAATGTCATGAAGAGATCCGTCAAGATATTTGGGAAATTAAAGATCGATTGAATAAATTGATGGGGATACTACTATGAGCAAAAGGAAAAATGTGCAGTCTCTAAAACCTATAACTGAAGAAGTTCCTCCATTACCAACAGGATTTGCACCTATTAGTGAACATTCGGTGAATCTGTCAACTGGCTCGGGACCAAGCTTGTACCCGTCTATCCCATGGGCACCAATCCCAAGATTTCAACCGAGGGGAAATGCACAAGCACCACTCATGATCATGATCAATCCTAATATCTAAGGAAGAGGAATAGCCAGAGAAATGAGTAAAGAACAAACCCCTAGTTCAGAAGTGAATCAGAAATATGAAGCCTTGGAGGAACGTTTACGAGCTATTAAGGGAATAAGAACGTTTGGTTCGATGAATGCTGTTAATCTATGTTTGGTGCCCAATGTGATTTTACCCCAAAAATTCAAAGTCCAGGATTTCATGAAGTTCAGTGGATCCAAATGTCCACTAACTCATTTAAGGATGTATTGTCAGAAAATGGTTGCACAGTCTGATAATGATAAATTGATCATTCATTGTTTCCAAGATAGTTTGACTGGTGTAGCTATGAGATGGTACATTCAGCTTGATCAAGCAAAGATCGGCACTTGAAAGGATCTAGCTCATGCTTTCATTGCCCAGTATAGGCATGTGATTGAGATAGCTCCGAATAGGTTGACTTTGCAGAATATGGAGAAAAAGTCAAATGAATCATTTAAAGAATATGCTTATTGATGGAGAGAAATGATAGCACAGGTTCATCCTTCGGTTAAGGATAGGGAAGCAGTTTCTTTATTTGTCAACACTCTCTAAGATACATATTTTGGCCATCTTATCAAAAAGTAATCCTTGGAATTTTACAAATTTGGTAATCACCAGAGAACAAATCGAAGGGGCATTCAAAATGGAAAGGATGAACAACTCAAGTATTGAGCATGAAACTGCGAAGGAAGAAAGAGACAAAAAAGGTTAGGAGGCACAAGCAATACAAGGACATCCTTGTGAAGGCGATAGTGTCGGAAAGAAAAGGATGTTCATTTAAAATGACTCCATGCTGGGTTGAAGGATTACTAGGTATTGACTTTGGGATAAGAAGTTCTTGGAATTGGTGTATTTCCAAGAAGGGGGGTGAAATGGGTATTTAAAAATTTCTTCCTATGTCAAATTAAACCAACATGAGTAATACACAACCTACGGTCTATCTAAACAAATATTAATTACCCAACAAGAGTTTAACTAAGCAAATAATCAAATCAAGTATAGCAGGCTCAAATTCTCAAACATTCACAATAATAAAATCAGGCCCAAGAAATGTTATCATGATTCAGCCAATACTGCCTACGTCCCTGCCTCAAGCTAATAAGTAAGAAGATTTCACTAATTGCTCGTTTATGGGTGCAGTGACACTGATTATACCTCCCTCTCCTTACTGAGTAAGGGAATACCCCAGGTCAAATTTATAGGGCGGACCCTAACCTTTACAACACCTTAACAAGATGGTGCACCTAGTTCTCTTAACCATGTCTGAACCAGTCTGGTGCTTTCCTAACTGAGTCTGAGCAATTCAAGACTATTCTTAGCACTAGTCTCCCTCTTCCGACCACCCGTTGAGAATACAACAAATAATCAAATATTTTTGTACAAATGCAATGCTTCTAATACAAGCAGATGATGTACAACAATATGCTCAATATACTCACGTACGATAAGGATTTATGCTCAAGTGAGATTAGGTCAAACTATATATATCAACTCTTAGAGATGTGCATATGAGTATGTGAGAGTGGTACCTTTGTTTCAAGATATTATAATCAATAGAGCAATAATGAAAGGAGCTTCAAAAATCCTAATCAAATATCTCAAAAAACATTATTCAAGTATTTAGCACAACAAAGATTAGGATGTAAGCTTACAAAAACATTTTATATCAAAAACACAAGCAAGCTTTCAAATTAATCTGGCAACAAGGATGCCAAGACTCAAAAGCAAATAAGAGTTCTTCCCAAATGATATTTATTAATAAAATACAATGGGAATAACTTAGCTTACTCTCAAAAAATTGATATCAATCAATGCTAATAAATGAGAGTAGTACGCTTTAAAAATGATGTATATAAATGCACACAATAATAAGATTCAAACTTCCTTCAAATTGCAATTGATTTGCAAATGAGAAGTATATGAAACCAACACTCTCTACTTTAAAATGATTTTCTCAAGCAAGAATAAAAGAGAGAATTAAAAATGTGCTTGAGATATGAAGTATAAGCAATAGGAGTTCAAAGATTTTCAGAGAAAATATTTTCTATTTGAAGTGCCAATCTCATACTAATCTAAACAAATAAATGGGTATATATAGATATTGCTAAAAATATAATCGTTGGGGATATAGGAGGTATTTTGGAAAAAGTTCAATCATGTTTAGTTGAAAATAATCTCGTTTATCTGTGATAAAAAATTGACCAACTTGAGAGGTTCGGTCGACCACTTTAATAAGCTCAAAAGAACTAAGGCAAATTTGAACTATAGGTTTGGTCGACCATCTCAGGGCGATTCTGAACCCTTCATGGGTTCGGTTGACCAAGACAAAGGTTTGGTCGGCTAGTCATCTAGATTTGGTCGACCAAGGCTAACTTGAACTACATATTTGGTCGACCAAGTAGTTGGGGAGTCAGACACTTTATGGTTCGATCGACTTATGACGGTACGTTGAATTCAATATGGTTGATCGAGCGAAGTCAACATGTTGACTTCTGACCTGTTCAGTCAATCGAGGCATTTATACTGCCAAAGGTTCGGTCGATCGAGACCACTTAAAAATGTGCATATAAGTTCATTTTGGCCTCTGTGCTTCATCAATCCTGTGTGAATAAGCATATGACATTTAAGTTTAAAGGGTGAAGGCTCCTATGGTCATTCTAAGGCCTCTTTTGAGCTTATACACCCCATTATGCATGATATGCAAATATTATAGACCACTATTACAAACCAACCAATTATTAACTAAATGCAATACAATAAAATGTCTTCTTCTTGATCTTTTGCTCTTCACTTCATGGAGTACGCCAAGTGTATGTGTATTAAGATCCGTCTTGGCCTCCATTTTCCCTGTCCCTTATGTGTGATCTCAAGTATGGACTTGTTCACATGCTAAATAAACACATAAGTTCACTGTATTTAGTTAGCATAAAAATAGAGATCGGACTCAAAAAGTCAACAATCTCTTCCTTTCTTATAATGACAAACACGCATGAGCAAAATGGATCCAGCTTGAAAAGGCTCCCCCTAAGAATATGCATATCGTAAAAATAAACAATGTAGTTCAGGCATATTCAGGAAAGAAGATATTTTAAAATCATATGCATTTAGTTTTGGCAGTAAAACACAAGCACTCGTGCATTTTGCTCAATGAACCTCCGCCCCTTTTGGCATCAGCAAAAGGGTTAAGCTTAAAAAAAAAATCATTGCTTTAAAAGAAGTCTTAGCTTGAGAATGGCAGACCCCCTTTCTAAAATAATTTTCATTTTGCTCAAAAGAATTCTCTCCCTTTAAAACACTCCCCGTTTTTATTTAATATTTGAAAGTAGAACTCCCCCGTTTTGATTTAAGAAAAAATTTTGGGCATAGCAATTTAACACATAAGCAAGAAACAAAATATGTCTCATGTAAATTCATTTCTTGCCAATATATATGTATATATATATTGACTCACTCGAAAAATGAGCAGTTTGGAAGCTATCCCAAGTATAGAAGTTCAGTTGTGTAATACTTAACCCAAAGGTCAGATCGTCTCGTCAGGGAATGCAGTTTAATTCCAAACTTAGTGTAATTCCAAAAGAAAATAAGAAAAGAAAATTTTACTGAACATAGTTCAGATTCGGTTTCCCGACATGTTTGAGATTTTGTGATGAAATTAAAACAACGAGAACTTTTATTTATGAACTTAAAATTAAAGCATAAAATAAGAACTTAATATGCTTAAAATAACAAGAAACGAATGATGTTAATTAAATCCTATTTAGACAATAATTAAATCCTACGTACGAAATTCCAGACAAAAGCCTAAAGATCAAAACTTTATTAATTAACTATAGCATTCAACCATAAAATTAAACACCAACAAAACAATTGAACTTAACTCAATTAATTAACGTAAACAAAATTAAACTTAATCCTATAATAGATTCAAACAAAAATAAATTAACCTAAACTTAAATAATGGATTAGAAGAACTTATCGAACTTAATAAACTAAAACGCAATAAAAACTCAGACTTTAATTAAACTGAACTTAAAATAAATAGAACCAAACAAAATTTAAATCCTAAAGAAATTTTTTTTAAGAGACCAAACCGAACTTTAACAATGAAAAATTACCCAACCAAAATTAATTCTAATAATGATATTAAATAAGAAGAGAAAAAAAATAAATTGAATCTAATAATAAGAACTCAATAGAAATTTAAAAGTTCAAAACTTTAATTAAAATTTAACTGAAAATTAACAATGAACAACCAAGTATTTAAATGCAAGAAAAAAAAAACTAGAGAACAAGAGGAGAAGGAAAGAGAGAGAGAGAGAGAGAGAGAGAGAGAGAGAGAGAGAGAGAGAGGGCTGGCCATGAGAGAGCCTTGTCCTCTGCGGCTCCAGCTGTTGCCCCTCTAAAGAAAAGCTACTCTCTAAAAAAGTAAAACAAAAACCTTACATTTTAATGCTTCCATCCTTGCCTGCCCATGTTGACTTTTCAACCCCACAACCAAACGCACATTTGAAGCCCAGCAAAGACCCAACAAATTGCAATTAAAGACCAGCGCCTCTTGTGTCCACTTGCATGGTCGGGTCACATCAAGACCCGACCCACTTTCTTTTTTTTTTCCTCCATTTGTTTCTTGCATTTTAAGTTTCCATCTCCCAATGAACAAGCCTAAGTTTGACCATCTTAGAGTCCGTATCTCTCAAAGCTCGAAACACAAAAGTCATAGAGCACTTCCTTGGATTTCCATAGCATTTTGAATCGTCTTGATTGGAACTCGAACGAGAAAGTTACGCCCATAATACGAAGTTGTGTCGATTTTAGCTTCCAATAATTGTTCTACGATAAAAAAAAACCAAAAATTCATAAATTACTCAATAAAACCCAAATGTTATACATAAAACACAATGTTGAAATATTGAGAGTAATTAGGTATTTAATTAAAAATATAAGCCTCAATGCATGAATTAAAACACCTAATTACGCAATTTAAGCACGTAATCATATATATATATATATATATATATATATATATATTATATATCACTCTTTTGATATTATCATGAAGTGTTGGGGGTGTGCTTACTGAAAAAGAAACTTTAAAGATCATGCAAGCAACATTTTTTTTTACTTATCATTTAAGTGCATATAAAATATGACTAGAAAAATCAACTACACAGATCCTAAATATATTAAACAATTTAAAGCAAGGATCAAACGTCAACACAAACAATTGTGGCTAATCAACATATTTCAAATTATGGTTTTCAATAAAAACATCACATTTAAGCATAAGCCACAAGTGTTCATATCAGATCTAAGCTAAAAGTATTTGTGAGCATAACAAGATGAATATTTAATTTTGGATGCTTCCCCTGTCGATTTGAATCATAGCTTTAGATGAAATGAATTGTTTATACTAATCAAGATTAATTTCATTGAGCATGCCAAGCAGTATAAGAAACTATTTTTGCATTTCTTAAACCAACTATACTGAATATTTGTCAACTATATTTTATCACTTGATCAATATAGTTGTTCCTATAGACCATAGATGCATCAGAGAATGTATATTAAGGCATGCTATAGAGTTCATGACCCAAGAACATTCCATATCAAATCATAAAACTTTAAGCGCAGGATATAATGCTCAGGGTCTTTCAGAAGAGCCTCAATATTTCAAAAGGCAAATTGATGCATATGAGTCTTTTATGCTCTCTCTCTATGATAGGAGCTCAACTCCCCCTAAGTATATAATGATTATGTAAAATGAAGTTTAATTATCTATTTGATTTTTCACTCATCCTTTCAAAAATATTTATTATTAATTTTATCATAATCATCTTTAGCACAAGGTTTTATTTTTGGGAAAATTTTACGAAATTTTGACAGCATGTCGTTTGTAAATTGGACATTTACCCATAAAACCTATACCTAATAAGTTCAAACAAGCAATTTATAATTCAATTTAGGCATGCGAGAACCTATATCCACTACCAGCATGCAATTCACAAGATACTGCATCTGTCATGTAGTTGGCGTTCTAATACAAGCATGCATTTCAGTAGTTCCATCAATTAGAAAATTTAATCATTTAATGCATAATGAATAGTAGGAATTCAATGCTTTTCTTATGAAGGCATAAGGGCATATAAGATAAAATCATGAGAGCATTTTATATAAATAGTCATGAAAGAGTAATGCTCCCCCTGAGTTATGCGCTAAACAATTTTACGCCTTTTCATAATTTTCCAATGCCATTAGCCAAGAATTTTAAGATTTCCGATGGTTTAAGCTTGGCAATGAATTCTTTAGGCTTATCCGACTAAAAAGTCACAATGAATATTTGTGATACCTTGTTTAAGAAAGGCTTAAAAGGATTAGATGTTACAACCCATATCAACAAGGTGCACCCTTTTTTTCGGGAGTCTTCCCATAAGAACTTCACGGTTAAGCGTGCTTGACTTGGAGTAATCTTGGGATGAGTGACCTTCTGGAAAGTTTTCTCAAGAAGTGTGTGAGGACAAAACACACTGAAAAGGAAACATGTTGGTTTGTGAGGCAAGTCATTAGTCCGATAAGGCCCGCCCCCCTTGTTGTTTGGTCCAGGTGGAGGAGAAGAGGCGCAGTGCTCCCTAATAAACCCAAGTTGGGGCGTTACAAAATGGTATCAGAGCAATTATCCACTCGGAAGTATGATGAGATTCACATCACTTGGGTTTGGAAATGTGGGTCCGCAATGAGGACGTTGCGTTCTATAAGTGGGGGAGAATTTAATACCCCATGGAAGAAAGGCTTAAAAGGATTATATGTTACTACCCATATCAACAAGGTGTACATTTCTTTTCAGGAGCCTTCCCATAAGAACTCCATGGTTAAGCATGCTTGGCTTGGAGTAATCTTAGGATGGGTGACCTTCTGAAAAGTTTTCTCAGGAAGTGTGTGAGTGAGGACAAACACACTGAAAAGGACACATGTTGGTTTGTGGGGCAAGTGATTAGTCCAATAAGGCTAGCCCCCTATTGTCTAATCTAGGTGGAGGAGGAGAGACGCAGTGCTCCCTGGCAGACCTAGGTTGGGGCGTTACAATATTTGTTAAGGTGATAAGCTAATGTCTGCCTTTTTTATTATGAATCTCAATATGTGTAAGAGACCCAAGTTCAAATGGCTTTCGATTTAAACTGCATGTACATAGGTTTCTTTGAAATTTATACTTCCTCCAGATTTAAACCTAGGCAATCATATTTGCCATTTAACTTGTTCTAATGAGATGAAGCTCTAATTAATTTGATGTTAACGTTTGAGAGCTTATGAAGCTAGTAGGGATAAATACTCTTAAGAATTTAATTCACTATTGAGTTCCGAAGAGTATTTTGGAGAAAGCAGGACAATATTCAAAATATTTTCATACTAATGAATATGTCCAAGTCATCTTACCAAACAACATTTAAAAGTATACGGTTCTTGAACATAGCTCTTTGGTGATTGAAAGTATCCTTTAAATATGATCACGGTTTGGAGCAAGGATACCAACCAAGGGATAGGAAGAGTCTTTGCCGAATATGACCGTGAAAGGGCAAAGAATTCCTATGGAGGAGAAAGCTTCAATATAGATCAAAATTAGAATTTTTTTTACATTTAAAGCTTAAAGGGATTTTATTATTATAATTCAATGAAAAGTTTGAATCCCTTCCAGGCTACCTCTAATTTGATTAAGAATGATGACTTTTTAATAAGCACACAATAGATATGGAATTTTGATAAACAGTGCTTATGTCAAGAAAAATGACAAAAAAATTTTATCAAGCTTTTAAGTTCAGAAGTGAGCTTAGGGTATATAATGATATGTGGCAAGATTAATTCCCTAAGGTTCAGGCCTATGTAATGGACAAAATATGCTTAACTTGAGATATTTATGTTTAAGCGTAAGTTAAGCATTTAGAATTAATTGCCAAGAAAAAAAATACTTTGTCCATTTGGAAGTGGATTTTAATTTAGCATGCTTCTGAGACCTTCTTTAAGATAAGATTTATGTATTTCATCTTAGATTTGAAAGGTTTTAGATGTTTAGTTATGCTTTCAACCTTTACTTCGAGCAATCTTTTTTTTTTTTTTTTTTTTTTTTTCAGTTCAAAGTTTGCATGTCATAGCAGCCAATATTTTCATATCTTACCCAATTATCATGAAGATGCGCATTAAGTTCAAATTGGATATATATGACTTTGAATTATCATATTGTCTTAATTATCTTCTAAGAATCTTAGTATGATAATAATATTGTATGATGAATGCATGTACTAAGATTTTTCATTTCAAGCCTTAATCACTTCCTAAGCCTTTTAGTCATTACAACCCCTTATAGCTAATCTAATTCTCTAAGGAAGAATAATTATTTAATTTCTATTGGAACCCTTCCTTCCACTTGTCCTATGGGATTAGCCACCATAATTACCCACATCATTTTATCGAAGCCTCTAACACTTCTTAATAGACAAGTGAGCTGAAAGAGCCATTTCATTTTTCGACATAAGCAAATTTTGTATATCTGTGAAGGATCATGCTTATTTGTTCTATTTTTGCTCGATGAGGCATTTTTATGACAATGGGACTTATAATATGAACCCTTTTTGAAAATATTATTTCTTTTGACTCCTAGGGGTTGATTTTGGTTATCTCTTTCATTTGTGGGCTTGAAAATCATTTCAGAATAGTCTTCAATTTTTCTCTTCATGCAAACGATTTTCAAAACCTTCTTAATCTTTTTCTCCTGAAGGATACCATGATGTTCCTTTAACTTTTTTAATTGTTTAGCTATCCTCTTATTCTCATTTTTCAAAAATGTTTTATGTTTAATCATCATAACTAGAAGCTTATGCATTTTCAATAAAGCATTTTCCAATTTTTCACACAAAGGCATGTTTTCATTTATCAATTCTATACATGATTCATCACAGGAATTTTTATAATCATTAACAAATGAATCATTGCATGTAGTAATATCATCAGAAACAATAGATGATTCATCATAAGTTATATCACAAAATTTTTCATAAGAATCATCGCTTGCATTATCAATAAAACTATCATTATATTCAATAGATGATTTAGTATACAATATATCATAGAATTCAGCAACACAATCATCTATAGAGGCTAAGATAGGATCATAGACCTCTCTGTCTGTTAATGCAATTGCCCTATCATTTACCACTTCCTGAGTGGTGGTCTCATTCTCCCGGGATTCATCATATATCCTTTCAAGTTCATCCCAGATTTCCTTTGCACTTGTGCAAGCCATGATCTCATGAAAAATGTTAGATTCTAAAGCGCAATATAATAATTCCATGGCATATGAATTTTCATGCACTAAAGTAGTATCATTTTCATTCGTTTGCATACAAGTTCCTCTAACAATCACTTTCCAACCCTCTAATTCATAGATTTTATAAAAACGCTCATTCTAATTTTTCTGGTGGGTGTAATTTACACCAAAAAACAATGGAAGGCCAGTAGGTGACTGTCCCTTGCTAAATGGGGATACACCAACTTGAGTCATTACAATTTTTGCAAAAAACATTTAAGTCTATGCAACGAGGCTCTGATACCAATTGTTGGAATTGGTGTATTCCCAAGAACGGGGGTGAATTGGATATTTAAAAATTTCTTCCTATGTCAAATTAAACCAGCAGCAGTAATACACAACCAAGGGTCTGTCTACACGAATATTAATTACCCAACAAGAATTTAACTGAGCAAATAATCAAAGCAAGTATAGCAGACTCAGTTTCTCAATCATTCACAATAATAAAACATAAACATTCAAGTGCATAAATTTAAATTGCAAAAATTAAAATCAGGCACAAGAAATGTTATCGGGGTTCAGCCAATACTGCCCACGTCTCCGCCTCAAGCTAACAAGCAAGAGGATTCCACTAATTGCTCGTTTATCGGTGGAGCAACACTGATTACACATCACTCTCTTTACTGGGCAAAGGAATATCCCAAGTCAAATTTACAAGGCTAACTCCAACCTTTACAACACCTTAACAGGATGGTGCACCTAGTTCTTTTCACCAGGTATGAACCAATCTGATGCTCTCCTAACCGAGTCTGAGCAATTCGAGACTAATCACTGGGCTAGTCTTCCTCTTCCGATCACCCGTCAGGAATACAACAGATAATCAAATATTTTTGTGCAAATGTAATGCTTCTAATACAAGTAGATGAAGTACAACAGTATACTCAATACACTCACGTATGATAAGGATTTATGCTCAAGTGAGATTAGGTCAAGCTATATATATCAAATCTCAAAGATGTGTATATGAGTATGCAAGAGTGGTACCTTTGTTTCAAGATATTATAATCAATAGATCAATAATCAAAGGAGCTTCAAAAATCCTAATCAAATATCTCAACAAACATTTTTCAAGTATTTAGCACAATAGAGATTAGGATGTGAGCTTGCAAAAACGTTTCATATCAAAAGTACAAGCAAGCTTTCAAATCTGGCAACAAGGATGCCAAGACTCAGAAGCAAGTAAGAGTTCTTCCCAAACGATATTTATCAATAAAATACAATGGTAACAACTTAGCTTACTCTCAAAAAATCGATATCAATCAATGCAAATAAGTGAAAATAGTAAGCTTTAAAATGATGTATATAAATGCACACAATATCAAGATTCAAACTCCCTTCAACTTGCAATTGATTTGCAAATGAGGAGTATATGAAACTAGAACTCTCTACTTTAAAATGATTTTCTCAAGCAAGAATAAGAGAGAGTATTAAAAATGTGTTTAAGAGTATGAAGTATAAACAATGGGAGTTCAAATATTTTCAAAGAAAATATTTGCTAATTGAAGTGCTAATCTCATACTAATCTAAATAAATAAAGGGATATATATAGATATTGCTAAAAATATAACCGTTGGGGATATAGGAGGTATTTTGGAAAAAGTTTAATCATGTTTAGTTGAAAATAACCTCGTTTACTTGCGGTAAAAAATTGACCAACCCCGAGAGGTTTGGTCGGCCAAGGACAAGGTTTGGTTGACCACTTTAATAAGTTTGGTCGAGCAAGGCAAATATGAACTATAGGTTTGGTCGACCATCTCAGGGTGATTCTAAACCCTTCGTGAGTTCGGTCGACTAAGACAAAGGTCTAGTCTGCTACTCATCTAGGTTCGGTCGACTAAGGCTAACTTGGATTGCATATTTGGTCAACCAAGTAGTTGGGAAGTCAACATGTTGACTTCCGACCTGTTCGGTCGAATCGAGGCATTTATACCGCCAAAGGTTCGGTCGACTGAGACCACTTAAAAATGTGCATTTAAGTTCATTTTGGCCTCTGTGCTTCATCAACTCTGTGTGAATAAGCATATCGCATTTAAGTTTAAAGGGTGATGGCTCCTATGGTCATTATAAGGCCTCCTTTGAGCTTATACACCTCATCATGCATGATATGCAAATATTACAGACCAATAAATTATAAACTAAATGCAGTACAATAAAATGTCTTCTTCTTGATCTTTTACTCTTCACTTCCTGGTGTACGCCAGGTGTATGTGTATTAAGATCCGTCTTGGCCTCCATTTTCCTTATCCCTTATGTGTGATCTCAAATATGGACCGGTTCACATGCTAAATACACACATAAGTTCACTATGTTTCATCAACATCAAAACAGAGATCGGACTCAAAAAGTCAACAGAAGTGATTATGGAAAATTGAACATGTGTTTGAAGACCCAATGGGGATAGAATCAGAAAAATCCCTATAAATTCTCTTTGTTAAAATTATTTTGATTTTTAAATTGAATAAAATTCATTTCAGTCTCATTACATCACCTGCTATATTTTGACTATTTTTGTTTGCATTTTGCGCGGTGATATAGGAAATGGTTTTGTTTGTATGAAAGACCCGGAACTGATAATTGGCTTTGAGAATCCATTTAAAAAAGAGCCTAATGAATGGAGTACCCTTTGATAATATAAGTTTCATGACTTTTTACTCCTAATTGTGGATAGTTTCTTATGAAAATTCTAATTATATTCTAATTCTAATCAAATGATGGGTGGCCATCTTTGGCCGACCAATGTACCTAAAAGGAACCCAATAATGAATTACCACTTGTCAATCCTTTTGGGCCTGAATGTAAACCAAATCTTTCTTAAAAACAGTTTTCCAAAGTATTAACTGGGGTTTTGGTCCTTTAGTATTTGATAATTCATTTGAGGTAACAATTATTGGCCAAAAAGATGGCAGACCATTTTTCTACTACCCAAAAAGAGGATCAAAGAAGAAATCCCTTGATAACCCTGTTGATCTTGAAAATTTTTTTCTTCAAAACACCATCTAAGGATGATCCTCCACACTAGGGCAATAACAGAAAGGTTAACATGAAACCCTAAGGAAATCCAAAAAAATATGAATAAATCAGGCCCCCCTCGCCAGAAAAAGCATAAGATGTAGTAAAAGGGGGAAGCACAAAAGAAAAAGGAAAAGAATAAGGGGCATGGTTTACCGATGATCCTTGGTCAAATATTACCTTTGAAAAAAATGATAATTTTTTACCTTATTAAATCCTTTTCTTCTTAAACCTATACCCCCAGCCTACTTTACAATTTAATGAAAGTCCTAACTAGATTGGTCATTGTTGTCTCAAATGAATTGTCAGATTCAATGTTGAGTTTAAACTATGTTATGACTAGATCCTAATAAGGTATGTAGGTAGCTTGTTCAAATAACAAGTTCGGTCAATATTTGGCACTTTTCAAGGCATAAAATGTCATTCTAGGATGGGAATTTTTAAGCCTTACTTTCCCTTTTCTTCCAAAAATTTGTATCCTTAGCATACGTTTCTTCCTGTGTCTTAAAGTCCCCCTTGAGATCAAAAAAAAAATTAAAATATCCAATAAGACACTTACCATAATTCATGATTAAAGGGCTGAAATGGGGTTGCAAGATTCGGATCGAGAAAGTGTCATTGAAGGTTGACATCAGAATTATAGCAGCATCAAAGGGAAATCTTAAGGTGGTTGCCCATTGATTAATTCTCTAAGGTGACATCAAAGCTACACATCGTCAAAATACTGGTAAATCTACTTTCTTTTAAACCAACACAAAAATCAGGTAAACTGATAGATTTGTGCATTTCAATTCCATACTTAAATGAGTTGGTATTATCTGATTGCATCCTAATTCATTTGAATTCAAAATGGTTTTAAACACTAAGAGCACAACTCTAAAAAAAATATCGTGGTCTCAAAAATTCAATCAAACTCATTTCCAAAATTCTTAAAATGAATCGGTGCATAGACAGAGGATGTGCTAAGTCTTGAAATGGCAAAAGTCTTTGGGCATTCACATCAAGAAATACAATTGATGTTTTCTACATAAGATCAGCATTTCATAAACTGGGGCATCAATGGCAAAAATTGAGGTTAAGATATGGCAAGGCTGGAGTTACAGAGTTTTGTTCTCCCATAAGATAGGTTTCAGGATCTCAAGAAAGAAAAGGTTGTCATACATTGCATGCATAGCATCAGAAATGATAAGAAACAACATGCATACATATCATCATATCATGCACCCATTGATTAATAACATATATGATTTCTTGCATAGGCCTTGCATATCCATTTCCATTCCTGCTCATTCAAATCATTATTCTTTATGAATTTAAATGGTCGGAGTCCTACTTTAGGACATTGGGCATTGGTCCTAAGACCCAAGTGATTTGCAATTTTTTTTTTTTTTTAATACTGGGCATTGACCCTTGTTTGCAAAAAATGTTTTTTTAATACTAGGGCACCGGCCCTCTGATCCAAGTTGTATTTGCAAAACTATTCTTCAAGTATTAGGGCATCAGTCCTCCGATCCAAGTAGTTCTTACAAAAATGTTTTTCAAACACTGGGGCATCAGTCCTCAGATCCAATGTTATTGCAAAAATGTTCTTCAAGTATTGAGGCATTGGTCTTCAGATCCAAGTGATTATTGCAAAAATGTGTTTCACATATTAGGGCACTAGTCCTCAAGTCCGAAAAATTCTTGCAAAAGTTTTTCAAAAACTAGGGCATCAAACCCCCAAATTTCAAATAGTCACTTTCAAAATTGACCTGACTATCTCGTTCATTCGAGTGATCATGTAACAACCTGATTTTCATGCCATTATATATATATATATCATAAAATTATACTACTCTTATACCCTGAATAAAATCTATAACGTCATCCCAATCTAAGTGGGGACCGTGAAACCTGAACATCCATATAATATCCTATGCCGCAATAAATATAAAGACATACATCCACATTTACAATACCAGAGTTTCAGTATTCCCAAAATACATACATACAACGTGAATATCCCCAACATCTTCCATCTGATCTCCTAGAGACCAATAAAAAATGCATCTTTCTAACCATACTCACCCTACAGACAAGGCAGTACTGCAATCCCCTTTACCTCTGAGCCTGATCTGCTCGCCTGTCTGGTTCACCTGAAAAGTGACAAATTATTGGGATGAGACAACTCTCAGTAAGACTAAGTATGCTATTACCAGTGTGTGGATGATGAGGTTGTATAACTGTAATATCTGATTAAAAATACTGTATGTTGTAACAACTGAGTCTGAGAAAACACATATAAATAAAACACAGTATAACACACCCATGTTGCTTAACATAAACTATTTTTCTGAATATTCTATTTAAAATATTTTTAATATTTATAAGTATAATTGCAGTTTTCTATAATTCTAGATATATATATATATATATATATATATAATAATGTCTAAGAAAACTTCCCTTGAAAAATAACTGAAAGTCATGAATTAACCCCTTATGATAGGGCTGTGCGGCCCACAAGAGGGACTTAACACTGATTGGCCGACCAAGATAAGTCAACTGAACTCTGATTGTTAGATCAGTCACCTCAACCCTAACTGACGAGGAGCCTGTCCACAACAAAGGCACGGTCAACTACTAAAAATTCACATACTATCTGAGATATGTGGTTGCACTTTAAACTGAAATAGCAATGGTACCGTGCTCTGAATACTGATATGGTCCATTAGGGTCTGATACTATATATATAACTGATATATCTATATTACTGATTAACCATAATTCTGTTTAACTAAAATAACCATAGTGCTGTAATAACTGATCTGGATAAACTGATATATCTGAATGTTATGGTTTTGTAACCTGAATATCATGGTTTACTGAAACTGAATTTCATATTTCTATATAAGCTGTAAAAATCATAATCTATATAAATCATAATTCTGGCTAACACTACATATCGTGCTTTCTGTATAAATTGTATAATCATGGTACTAAGAAAACTGAAAAGTTTAACTATGTAAAATCATATAAATTCTGGTAACATGAAAGTTGTATAAATTCTATACTATATTGATAATTTCTCATGCCACACAATTAATTAAACAAAACACATGTATTGAAACCTGTAGAACTATATAATTTACTTACTCAATAAGCACCCAAATTCATATATCATATTTTACTGGTGAGTATTTCTAAATCAGCTGGCATAACATATTTCCCATGCCTATCTGACTGGGAGGCTTGCCTCCAATTCAACCCTCATGCCCTTGGCGTACCAACCTCAAAATCCTACAATTACATTTATACAAATTTCCCAGTAAAACACTGAATTTTCTAGAAAATCATCACACTCATATTTCCTGAACCCGCTTATTCATAATTTCCTAAACTATAATTTACCTGGGCTCCTAGAAAAATATTCGTTGGGGTCCTCAACCCATGCCTGCAGGGTCTCAAAAACACCCTAATCCTAAAATTATGACATCCTAATTTTACTCCACAAAACACCAGTATATTCTCATACAACACAAAATCTAGGCTTAGATAAATCTGGTAATACTCGATATACCTAAATAATCTACTTATCCTAATTTTGGGATGGTGCCCAAGCTTCTCAAATCGAAATTCAGCTCTAGCTAAGTTGTAGAGAATCTCCCCAAGATCATTGTGGTAGCATCTGATCGTCAAATTGGGAAGAATCGGAACCAAAAATCTAGAAAGAAGGTTGAGGGTTCGTTTTCTAGAGAGAGAAAGTGAAATGGGACGAATTTCTTCGCTAAAAAGTGA
The DNA here is from genome assembly GCF_029873635.1 of Malania oleifera. NCBI lineage: Eukaryota > Viridiplantae > Streptophyta > Magnoliopsida > Santalales > Ximeniaceae > Malania > Malania oleifera. The sequence continues at coordinate 12,869,460 of NC_080424.1, forward strand.
TTTTTTGGCTATATATAGGTAGCTGGCCACATAGCTTCTTCGACGAGCCACGTGTATTCGTCAACAAACCGAACAAGGGAGTTCATCGACGAAGGAGAAAAGATCGTCGATGAACCAATGGGTCTAAATTACCCCCTCTCGGTATCTTTTTGTCGACGAATCCTGAAATTCATCCACGAAACCAATAGAGGAGTTCATCGACGAAGCTAGGACATTCGTCGACGAACCCTACTTTATCCCTTCTAATTTCTTTTTCTCTATATTATTTAATTATTATTATTTTTTGGGTTTTTACATTCTCCCCTCTTTATAAAATTTCGTCCTCGAAATTTTCTGTCTATGTTATACACCATCCTCTAAGGAAAAGTGACTACTTATTTTATTAATTACCATCACTTATGGCAGAGGAATACCGTGGTTACATTTAGGGTTCTAGGAGATTACAATATATACATAAACAAAACTCTCCCAAAACCAAAAAAACTCTCTATCCTATAATCTAACATACACTTCATACCTTAACTATTCTACACTGAAATAAATAATATTGATTTTTCTCTAAACTATCACCCCTAACTACTACTAATTCCCACCAAATAGTTGTGGGTACCTCTATCGTATCTCCTCTTTTGGCTCCCATGAAGCCTCCTCTACTGCGTGATTTTTTCACAAAAATTTTACTAATGGAATTATCTTAGTGCGCAATACACGTTCTTTCCTATCTAGGATCTACACTGGTGTCTCTTCATATGTTAATGAATCTCTGAGCTCTATCTCTGCATAACTTATCATGTGGGAAGGGTCTAGGACGTTTTTCCTCAGCATGGAAACATGACATACGTTATGTATTCTAGATAGGGCTAGTGGTAGAGCTAGCTTGTAGACAACTGACCCCACTCTCTCAAGCATTTCGAATGGGTCAATATACCTAGGGCTCAGCTTACCCTTCTTCCCAAACCTCATAACTCGTCTCAGTGGAGCTATCTTCAAAAATGCCCGATCTCCCACATTAAACTCTAACTCCTGGCTACGAATATCTGCGTAACTTTTTTGTCGACTCTAAGCTGCATTGATTCTATCTTTAACAAGTCAGACTTTATCATACGTCTGCTGCACCAATTTTGGTCCCAAAACTCACCTTTCTCCCACTTCTTCCCAATATAATGGAGAACATCACCTCCTACCTTATAGAGCCTCGTAAGGCATCATGCCAATGCTGGTCTAGTAGCTATTATTATAGGCAAACTCAACCAATGACATATATTAGGTCCAACTACCCTTGAAATCCAGCACACAAGCTCATAGCATATCCTTAAGTATCTGAATCGTCATCTCTGTCTATCCATTTGTCTAAGGATGAAAAGTTGTGCTGAATGATAACTGTGACCCCATAGTCTCTCGAAAACCATGACGTAAATCAGGGGTCACTATCTGAGACTATAGATACTGGCACACCATGGGGGCGAACTAACTCCTAAATGTACAACTCTACTAGCCTGTCTATAGAATAACTAACTTTGATAAGGACGAAGTGAGCGATCTTCATCAGTCGATCTATGACCACCCAAATAGCATTTTTTCCGTGTCGCGCTGGTGGTAGCCCTGTTACAAATTCCATAGAGACATGATCCCACTTCCACTCAGGGATGTAGAGTGGCTGCAACTGCCCCGCGAGTCTCTAGTGCTCAGCCTTTATCTACTGGCACGTCAAGCACTACTTCACAAATTCAGAAATATCCCTCTTCATGCCGCTCCACCAAAAAGATTCTTGTAGATCCAGGTACATTTTTGTGCTGCCTGAATGCACGGTGTAAAGGGATCTATGAGCCTCCTCTAATACCGTCCTCCTGATCTCAATGTTTACAGGAATGTATAGCCTGGTACGGAACCTCAGAGCCCCGTCATCTAAAATACTGAACTCTTCCCCCTATCCATCCTGTACTTTCTCTATCAGCTTTATTAACTCTGCATCATTCCTCTGGGAAGCTTTAATCCTCTCCTATAGAGTAAGCTGCACCACTAGACTAGCAATAAATACATGGTGATCACCCTCTACTATCTCTACCCCGAGTCTCTCCAAATCCATCTGGATTGGATGCTGAATCTCCATTGCTGACAACTTTGCCCCCACAGATTTTTGACTCAATGCATCAGCCACTACATTTGCCTTCCCTGAGTGGTAGTTGATAGTGCAGTTATAATCTTTAATGAGCTCTAACCACCTCCTCTGCCTCATATTCAACTCTCTCTGGGTGAAGAAATACTTCAAACTTTTATGGTCCATAAAGATTTCACATTTTCCTCCATACAGATAATACCTCCAGATTTTGAGAGCATACACCACCGCAGCTAATTCTAAATCATGCACAGGATAGTTCTTCTTATATTCTTTAAGTTGCCTGGATGCATAAGCAATAACTCTCCCATGCTACATCAACAAGCACCCAAGTCTCCTCTAGGATGCATCACTGTATATGACAAATCCATCCTCTCCTGATGGAATAGCTAACATCGGAGTAGTAATCAGCCACTGCTTCAACTCCTGGAAGCTCTGCTCATGCTCATCGGACCATTCAAACCTTGCATTCTTCCTCGTAAGCCGTGTCAAGAGACCTGATAGTCTGGAAAAACCATCTACAAAGTGTCTGTAATACCTTGTCAGACCTAGAAAACTCCTGATCTCCTGAACATTCCTTAGCCTCAGCCAATCTACCACTGCTTTTATCTTACCTGGATCAACTGATATGCCATTCCCGGAGATCACATGCCCTAGAAAGGTGACTTGCCTTAGCCAAAATTCACATTTCTTGAATTTTGTGTAAAACTTTCTTTCTCTCAATATCTGCAACACCAGCCTCAAATGATGCTCGTGCTCCTAAAAACTCTTCGAGTAAACTAATATATCATCTATAAAAACCACAACGAACTGGTCCATATACTGATGGAACACCCGATTCATCAGGTCCATGAATGCAGTTGGTGCATTAGTCAGACCCAATGGAATAACTAGAAACTCATAATGCCCATACCTGGTCTTGAAAATTGTCTTTGAAACGTCCTCCACTTTAACTTTCACCTGGTGGTAACCTGACTGGAGGTCAATTTTGGAATAGTCCCCTAGAGTTGATCAAATAGATCGTTGATTCTGGGAAGAGGGTATTTATTCTTGATTGTCACTTTGTTTATCTCTCTGTAATCAATACACATTCTCATGGTCTCATCCTTCTTTTTCACGAACAAGACTGGCGCTCCCCAGGGCAACACGCTGGGCCTAATAAAACCTTTATCTAAGAACTCTTGTAGCTGGTCTTTCAATTCTTTCAATTCATCTGGAGCCATTATATAAGGTGCTTTAGATATTGGTGTCATACCTAGAAGCAGGTCAATTACAAATTCTATCTCCCGATCTGGTGGTAAGCCAGGTAACTCCTCTAGAAAGACATCTAGAAATTCTTAACCACTAAAATGTCAACATGTTTCAGTTCTTTATTTGGCAGCTCCTTAGGCAACCCTGGCAACCACCCTAAAGTAGCCTCCTCCCCTAAATAGTCGACAATAATTGTGGCGAGGCACACACACGCGAACCCATGAACCTAAATTTTTGCTCACCTGGGGGGTCTGAAGATCACCTCTTTCTAATGGAAATCAATGCTGGCGTAATTAGATGCTAGCCAATCCATACCCAATATCACATTAAACCCCTGCATGTCTAACACCAGAAGACTGGCTGGTAACACTTTTCCCTAACTACCCATTGGATAGTTTCTAAGTACCCTCCTATATCTCACTACTGATCCAGTCGGTGTAGCTACTGGCAACTCAATATCTAAACTATGTCTCGACCCCAGATACTCTAACATATCCCGATGACACAAAGGAATAGGTGGCACCTGAGTCAAATAAAATAGTAGCTTTATATGTTAAATCAATAAGTGTACCTATAATAATGTCTCCAGCAGCCTTGGCATCTCCCAGCGTCAAAGCATAAACCCTCACTGGAGCTGTGTTCCTTTTTTGACCTCCACGGGGCACCTAATAACCACCCTAGAATGGTTTAGGAGTTTGTGCGTGGATCGGCCGTCCTGGACATGCTCGTGCCGTATGGCCGGGTCTCCCACAACAATAGAAGACGTCTTTCCCTGCTCGACATTCTCCTAGATGTTTCTTCCCGGACGTCTGACACATAGGGTAGGTCTGCACACCTTGATTCTCATGGTGTCCCATCATCTGCCTCTGACCTCCACTATATCGGTCTCCTCTTCACGGACCTCGACTAGAACCAATCTAAAAACCTAAGGGAACAGACCTCTTCTTCTGACTTGATGTTCTTGCATCTCCTTGATTGCTCTCCTCTTCTACGGTGGCCCTATCTACTAACTCAGAGAAATCATGTATCTTAAGAACTACCACTTGTTTTTAAATGTCTTGCCTCAAACCCCCTTCGAACATCTTGGCCTTCTTAGCTTCATCAAGGACAATATAAGGGCAAAAACATGACAACTTAATGACTTTCACCGCATACCTCTGAACTGTCATATGTCCCTAAGAAAAATTCAGAAACTCTTATACTTTAGCCTCTCGGATAGTGGTGGAAAAATATATATCGAAGAATATCTCTCTGAACCGACTCTAGGTCATAGCCACCGGTATAGGTCTCTGCTTTTCCAATAACCTCGTGGCTGTCCACCACCTCTTGGCCTCGCTGGTCAATTTATAGGTGGCATACAAGACCTGCTGCTCATCTGTGCACTAGAGCACCATCAGTATTTTCTCGATCTCCTGCATCCAGTTCTCAGCAACAGCAGGATCAGCTCCTCCTGAAAATGCTAGAGGATTCATCTTTGTAAACTTTTCTATGATACTGCCTGGGCTTGCAGTCGGGCCTCCCTGTACTCTAGAACTCCGTGACATCTCATCTATGACCTACTGAGCTACACTGCGTAATACTACATCTAAGTTAGCTCCGCTTGCATTCGAGGGCCCTGCACCCTCACTACCGCTCGCATGAGCACTGCCACCACTAGGGTCCATCATGAAAAAAAAACAATAATCATGACGTAGGGGCCCTATCGTTATAATTTTACATATCTAACCAAAATCTCATATTATCCCTCTATCTTGACATCCTTATCTTATTTCGAGCTTCAGCCCTACACTCTAGAAACATAACCCGGCAATAGTTTACTATGACTTTCCTGAAATCGTCATCTTAGGAAAGACACAGAAACCACCATGGAAGTCCTACCTTCAGACTACATAACAAAACTTCAAATCCTTTTTCCTATACTCTAGTATTGCTTCAGATGCACTCTAGAGTCTACAAAACCTAGCAACCTAGGCTCTGATACCAAATTGTAACGACCTGGTTTTCCTGCCATGTATATATATATATATATATATATATATATATTATATCATAAAATTATACTACTCTGATACCCTGAATAAAATTTATAACGTCATCCCAATCTAAGTGGGGACCGTAAAACCTGAACAACCATAAAATTTCCTATGCAGTGGTAAATATAAAGACATACATCCACATTTACAATACCAGAGTTTCAGTATTCCCAAAATACATACATACAACGTGAACATCCCCAAAATCTTCCATCTGATTTCCTAGAGACCACTCAAAAATGCATCTTTCTAACCATACTAACCCTACAGACAAGGCAGTACTGCATCCCCTTTACCTCCAAGCCTGATCTGCTCGCCTATCTGATTAACCTAAAAAGTGACAAATTACTGGGATGAGACAACTCTCAGTAAGACAAAGTATGCTATTACCAGTGTGTGGCTGATGAGGTTGTATGTAATAACCCAGAAGATTTACACAGTGCCTCATCGATGAACATAGGGAGTTCGTCGACGAGCACATAAGGAGGCCTCATCGATGAATCCATGCCTCATCGATAAGAAGATACCAAGAGAGGTTTAGGCAGTCTGAAATTCATCGATGAGGAAGTAAGGTTCGTCGATGAAATCACTTAAGAACTCATCGACGAGATGACGTGTCTTGTCGACGAATTCGGGGCTATAAATAGTGAAAAATCGGGTTAATTAGCAGAATTTTGGGCGTAAAACGTCCTCTCTCTATCTCTCTCTCTCTCTCTCTCTCTCTCTCTCTCTCTCTCTCTCTCTCTCTTTCTCTCTAAACACCTCTCTCTCCTTCTCTCTTTGATTTTGGCCCTATTTCTCCTCGGATCAAAAATCTGAGACCACCACGACACTCCTAGTGAAGTTCTCTACAAGACTATTAGAGCTGATCATTGGTG